>NC_091108.1:2332500-2590000 GCF_024713975.1 Paralichthys olivaceus | reverse complement strand
AAATATTTCATGATTCAGATGATGTGACTTTTACTTTGAAGGCAAGTTTCAAAACCATTTTTAATGTAATTTCACATTTCTATTCAACTTGAGTGTTTCTGTTTCTCCCCAATGTCACTGTTGCTTCTCTTTCACCTCCTTCTTGTTGTCTGTGACTCTCTGTTTCTTCCCCTCACACACACACACACACACACACTTTTTTTAATCTCCCATCCACACTTTGCCCTTTGCTGCCTTTTCAGAAATGGCAAATATATGCACACGGCATATGTAACGCAACAATGACAGATATGCACGCAGGCATGCGTGTAAACACAGACAATATTCACACATGCACACAACACACAGTCGCAGCGTGCGCTCTCCTGCATTAGAGCGGTGTGTTGTAGCTGAAATGGGAGCGAGTCGTAGCCTGGAGGCAGAGCTGGGACATGAATACACGGAGAGGGTCAGCGCGGCAGTTTTGAGGGTTGGGGGTTAGGAGGAGACGGCTTCAGGGTGTGTGGGGCCACAGTTTAGGGTTACAGACCTCACAAACTGTCTTTTCATTTCTGCATAGGAATGGTTTTCTTGCAGGAAATTGTATTCGGCCTCTGGCAGCCACGCAGGAGGTCTTCAGCTCAAACAGTGGACGCATTCTTTAGTCAGGACTGTGGCCAGTTTAAATAACTTCCCCACTTTGAAGCCATGAAGGCAGTCAAATTACATTTTAAAAACAAACAAGCTGAATGCATGAGATGTAAGTTCTGGTTTGACGGAGCAGTAATATGATGTTAAGCCCTCAACAGTCGAGGAGACATCATGAGAACCTCTGATGTAACAGTCGCTGTCAGCTCGGGTTGTTTTTCGTTCTTTATTTCTGAGCCACGGCGACAAACATTAATGGGAAACTGGTCTTTGAGGGTTAGATGTAAAAGACTGAGTCAGGAAACACCTCCATCATTGACAGGTCGAGGTGTTAGATCAGAAAACGTTCAAACAACTCACATTGTAGCAGAGATTCATCGAGCAGGGCTGAGATCAGTAAACACTTCTGTGTGTTGTTAGCGACGGCAATGACAAATAATGTATTTTGTCAATTAGTTTGTAGCGCTGCTTGTTTTGTTTGTCTCGTGTGTGCTCCTGACATTAAACGCCCGCACTGCAGTTTGCAATTTATGCAGCATTTTGAGGACAAACTCAACCCCAAAAAACTTCCTGCATAAATGCATGAGGAAGCTCGTCCTAGATTATGCATTTTTAAAGTCTGGTCAATTCAGATCCATGTGTTTGTTCTCAATCAGAATTATGTTTGTATTTTCTACGAGGATTTCAGTTCCACTATTCCAGGAAAGTTGTTTTCCATTGGATCTGAACAGAAGTTCTTACAATGCAGTGCAAAGTGTGTACTAAGTATAAACGTCTAAAGGGTGAGTTAGACATTATTTGTCTGGATGTTTCATAAAACAGTCTGATGGAAAAATAGGACAAAAGGTATCAAGGATAATATGTTTGGACATCGAGGCTGTAATTATGAAGCTCTGTCTATTGTACCACTGGGTGCATTATGCAATGAGACGGAGAGACAGGAAGAGAAGATATACCTAACATCATCCCTCAGGGTAATGATGCAGAGAGGTAAAGACGAACAGATGAAAAGAGAGGAGGAGGAGAAGGAGGAGGAGGAGGAGGGAGGCTGAGACCAACAGAGGAAACAGGCAGAGGAGAGGAAAGATACAGGAGGAGGGAAAAGAGGAAGTGAGAATGATGGAAAAACACAAAGGAAGAAATGTTCAAATAGAGGAAGAGAAATGTCTGAGATGCTGGAAAACACGTGGGTTGAGAGAGAGACGATGGAGAGAAGGAGTGAAGAAGAAGGAGAGCAAGAGAACAAAGGAGGGAGAAATGAGGAAAAGGAGCGATACAGGCTGGAGAAGAGATGAGTGGAGGTTTTCTGAAAGAGGAAAGGAAAAGGAGGAAGATGAAACGAGGTGGATGGAGAGAAAGTTAGATGAGAGATGATGGAGAGAGAGAAGCAAGGAAAGTGAAGAAAGATGATGAAGGGAGAAGAGAGAGGAAGAGTATGTGTGTGTGTGTGTGTGTTCTGTTCTTGGTATTACTCATATTGTGTGGGTCTAAATCTGTTTACACAAAAGTAATAATTATGGTTAAGTTACAGAGTCTCTGAGAAATAAATGTAAGTCAGTGCAACATCCTCAGACATCGTGGAGATAATACTGTGTGTGTGTGTGTGTGTGTGTGTGTGTGTGTGTGTGTGTGTGTGTGTGTGTGTGTGTGTGTGTGTGTGTGTGTGTGTGTGTGTGTGTGCTGGGGGAGGAGGGTGGGTATCCCGTAGGGTTAATTACATCTCTGTTCTCTGTCAGTGCAGCTCTCTCCTCCGCAATCTGAGTTCCTGCTGCAGGCTGACAGGCCGCACACACACACACACACACGCAGACACACACACAGACACACACACACACACACACTAATATGGACCCACATTTTTGCAAACACAGATATACTATATGCGCTCAAATACTGCAACACACAAGCAGAAATGTCCCGTTGCCTCCTTTTTGTCTTTCTGTCACAATTTCTCTCTCCCTCTCTCTCTCTCTCTGTCACACACACACACACACACACACACACACACACACACACACACACACACACACACATCACAGTCTGTCCCAGGAGAACATGCGTTGTTCTGTACAGAGTTAGACACGAGGAATCGGGCTCATACTCGTAATAGCTGTTAATTTTGCATAAATCATGCATAACATGACCCACATGTAAATCACTCATGTCAGCACATATCACAACCCAGCAGCTTCTTCTTCCTCTTCCTCTTCCTCTTCTTCTTCCTCTTCCTCTTCCTCTTCTTCTATCAAGCAGCTTCCCTTTCCACAGTTTTGTCTCTTCCTCTACTTGAAAGTCAAAGAGATGCATAATGTTTCATAGTTCCAATATTATCGCTAATATCTGAGTTTTGAAAAATCAAAAATGTATATTTTTAGGGTGGTGTGAACTTTGTTTGAATAACTTCCCAAAGTAAATACTGGAAGTATGAATCTGTGATTTTGTCATGCAGGTCTCAAGCTGCAGTTCATTTAGTTGTGTCTCAAAAGGCTTTTTGTTTGACAGCCTGAGAAAGAGTTTGAACTTGTGTTGAACTGTGGGTTTTACATGCATGTGATGACCGAGACACTTTTTGTGCATTAACAAAGTAAGAACTAACCTTTAATTGAAGAGTGTTTCACAACTGCATTTTATTCTATTAGACTTCATAGTTGAGTCTTCTCAGTCTTTATATTAGTCTCAAACACGGTCAACCTGCAAACCAGATTCTTATGATAGGACTTGTGTCCCCTGCTCCATCTAAATGAACCTTTATGGACATGGACATTATTTGTCCTCATGCAGAAGAGCTGGTAAATCCAACAAAGATGCTGAACCAGATTCACTTATGTCTTATTTCCTCATCTTAACATCGGTTCCATGTTTGACCAGAATAATCCCGAACAAACCCACAGCACAACAAAATAACAGCTACCTCCGTGATCGTAATCTTCCCTTTAACTTCAGAAGGCGAAGGCAGCGATCAGTTCAGAGGGAAGACATCACAGTGCATCTCTGGAAGTACTAACAGAGCCTCCTTCACAAATAAGACGACAGGTCGTGTAATCCTCCTGACAAATCACTAGATCTCCCGTTGTCTGCTCCTCTGTGGCCGGTCCCTCCGAGACGTGTCCCTCTGAGCCGCCTCCTGCTTCATTAACCAGTTTTGCCTTAATTAGCCAATAAGATTGTTTTAACCATGATCCAAGAACAGGATCGCCCACGGGAAGACAAACACCAACTTTGTAGAAGTGTGTGTGTGAGTGAGTCATTGAGGTGTGTGTGTGTGTGTTTGTGTGTATATGAGGGCATTAATTGAGTGGGAATGAAATGTTGCATTTGTGCCTGAGCTCCTGTTTGTGTAAGATTCAGTGTTTTTGTGTGTGTGTGTGTGTGCTCATGCACGTCCACGTGCACGTGTCACCACAGTCTCCTTCTCTGCCTTAATTAACGCGTCTTCCTGCAAGAGTTTCTCCAGAATATGAAAGAATTTTACCTGATGATGCAAACGGCTGAAAACAGTGTCGGGTGAGCGCCTCCCCTCCTCACCTGACACTTTCTCTTTATGCGAGAGCGTTAATGTATGCCGCCGCCACATCTGTAGTTTTTACACCCGTGTATTTTAGCGGCGCTGCAGTAGCCAAAAGGCTTATTTTGCTGGAGGAAATATGTGTGTGTAAGCAAAATCCTTTGTACTGTGGGATGAAAAAGAGCAGGCTGTATCACAGCTTGGCAATGATGTTCTTTCTACGCGGGCACGCGGTTACACATCTATGCACTCGCACACACACACACACACTCTCACACACTCTCACAATCACACACCCACGCAGAGACACACACACATAAGCCTCAGTGAAGTCCAGGGAAAACCTTAGAAAGGGGACAAGAAGAAAAGATGAAACAGAAGCAGAGGAAGTGACAAATGCAAAATTTAGCTGCAGTATTCTGGAACCACTCAGGAGAAGAATTTATATATTTATTTTATTTATGTAATAAAAATGCATTAATTCTCCTGCGTCCTACCATTCAGTGTGTGTGTATGTGCCTAAATGCAGGCAGACATTATGAAGCTTCACCGTCCCATAAGAGAAATTTCAGGTTTGTATCAAAACATACTCTTGATAAAAGCACATAATAAAAAAAAAGGACAATAAAAACACCATAAACACACTTAACAATTCAACAGCCATGTGGACAAGAAGGAGCCGATAAGGCTGGACAGGGACTGTGTCGCTCAATACGGTGCAATAAAAGATGGCAGCTCATGGCCAGGTCACGGTGAAGGGAACTTGAAATTGATTTGCCTCTGTGTCCCTCTGCTGCAGTGTGGTGCGTTCGCTTCTCCCAGGAGCCTGCGGACCAGTCGGTGGTGCTGGGGGAACGGGTGGTGCTGTCCTGCGTGGTCTTCAACTACAGCGGCATCGTCCAGTGGACCAAGGACGGCCTGGCCCTGGGCATCGGCGAGGGCCTGCAAGGTGAGGGGACGGGAGGGGGAGGGGGAGGGGACAGAAACCCTGTAGGAAAAAGAAAAACAAAGCTGCAGGGATCAAAGTGAAGTGAAGATGGGGAATAACTCAGCTACGGTTTCAGTTCCGTTTCCACTGTAAGAACCCTGACAAAAGCTATTATGGCTGAAATGTGCAGGGTTTTTTCAACATTAAGGGAATGAAGACTGTACGGAGAGGGGGAGTTAAGAGCCAAGAGGCGTGTGAGTGACAATCTGGGCAAAAATGAGTCCTGTATATCACGCTGAATTAGAGAAAATCCCTCACAGTGCTGACAAAAGCAGACGCACATTCACTTTTACATTTTAAGCCGACACGCACGTCCACAGTGAGTCAGTGCGAGCGCAACAGTAAAACACGCTTCGTTTCCGAGATGCGAACAATAGTGAGATGACTCAAAGAGTCAAAGCCACAACGCGTGAGACGGTTTCTCATTTACGACATTTAGGAAATGGACAGAAATGTAAAGTCAAAAGAGGCAGGGACTGAAAAATGTCCTTCACTGACCTCAGCTCCATTTTCTTTAAATACTTTCAAACCACAATTAGCGAGCGATGACGTTTTATGACTGCAGCTGCCGACCGCTCTCCCTCTGCACCCGAGATGAATCTTGGCAAGAAGTGACGATGATCCCCCAGACTTTCATCTGATCAAGGAAGAAAATGCCGCTCTGTCCCGCAAATGAGAGACTTCACGGAAGGATAATGAAATGAAATAATCAGTGAAGAGCCTCTTGTTGACAAAAAAGTGCTTCATGTAATTATTTCTCCACAAATTTGTGGAAACGCGACTGATGATTTCCAAAAACCTGACGTTCCGAGGCGCCCGTTTTCATTATTGGTATTTTTTTTTAAGTTTGTGGTGATTCTGCTCTTCTCTTACCTTCACCCACCAAACATCAGTGATGCAAATAAAACATTCAACTCAGGTGCAAAATATATATTTGTCCTTTTATAACATCGAAACTCTTATTCCAGCCCAATCAATGTGGATATATGAATTATTGATTGATTAAATGTACTTCCAGAGAAGTCTTAATCAAACCCTCATGATGATATTTTACTGTTAAACTTTATTATAAACTAGAACGGCACATATACCCTAACCCCTACACACGCCTGCCTTTGTCTTTCCCATCAGGATCCAGGAATTATTCCCGGAGCGATCAATTAAAATGTCGGAAAACTCCCATCATCACCACAATGTGAAAGAAAGTGAAAATATGAGATCCAGCTCCTGATAATAAACCATGTAGTACTTTTTCTTAACCTTCATAACTAAAACTAAAAATCCGTCCGACTCTCTCAAAAGGTAAAACATTTGTAGTTTTTCAGATACTTATACTGAATACTGTATATTACTGAATATTACGTAACACAACAATAAGTACATGAGCGCTCATATACTTTTGTTCCCTTTCAGCCTTAAACTATAAATCCCGTCTCTCCTCACGCTGTGAATTCATCCACAAGGAACTATTGCACACACACACACACACACACACACACGCACGCACGCACGCACGCACACACACACACACACACACACACACACACTGTACATGTTGTCACTCGAGTGATAATCTGACATGTGATGTGAATCTTGTGTTCGACTCAATTAAATTCACAGGTTCAGAAAAGGTCGGCACATCTCCCCCCCCCCTCACTCTCTCATTCTCTCTCTTTCCCTCTCCCCCCCCCTCCTCTCTCTCCTGTTCTCTATGCCTCTCTACCACTCGTCCTCCAGTGTTATCATGACATGTCACAGTTGGAGAATCCCACGTGTCGATCATGAAGTTAATAACCGGGACTCTCGAGGAGAAGAGAGTTCAAATCGTCACAAAATGGCCTCTTCTCTGCTCGTGTGTGTTTCATTCACTTCATTTGTTTTTTGTATTTCTCTCACACCCTCTCGTTCTTTTCTCCTCCCCTCCTCTGCCTCTTTTCTTCTCTCTCCCTCTCATCCCTTCCTCCTTCCTGTCTTTAATGCTGTTTTTGTCCAGCGGTTGATAAGCACGTTGTTCCCTTTGTCCCTTCGTGCTTTTCCAACCGTCTATCATCACCCTCTCCTCCGTTCTTTATCCTCAGATTGTCTGTTCTGCCGTTCCCTCCGTCATCTCTCACATGTCGTCCCTCAATCTTTTGCTCCTCTTTATTGTGAAGGGTTTTACAAAATCCTTTGAAAAGCCTCCGAGCCACAGACCTACACGGCCGTGGCCGGTCGGAGTTGATGCGCTGCATCTTTTTCACTCTGGCTTCTACCGGTGACATTGACTTGACCAATGCACTGATTTGTTCCACTTCACACGCGCCTCTGCGATATGGCTTTAATAAATTTCTGCGAGAGCCACTTACAGCTGAGTACAGTGAGCTCCGAGAACAGCCGAAATATACGAGCAGGCTGCACCTCCAGGGCCAAATATCCAATTATGTCTTTTTTTTTATTGGTAAATGTCTTGTCACATAGTCGATGCATCTTTTGTGTTTTTGCGGCAGAACGAGACATTTTAATGACAGAGATCATCTCCACACAATCAAATGATGCACCGCAACAAGTTCCACCCCAACACCGACTGGCAGCAGAATGGTGATGGATGCATAGGAGAGGCTAATACGTCGTTAATACTTCCACCAACAAATATCATGAAGTGATTCTCATCCAGCGCCGTGTTACTGGTGCAGGAAGTGTGACGCGTTAGAGGTTGCTGTTATGTGCCCTTTCTGATTTCATGCAGCTTAATGACAGAGTGGGCGTGCAGTAAATTCATACCTGCAGTTTGAACTCCCACACACATGCAGGAGATCTGCGTTTATTCACTGGCAAAAATTTAAAAAAACTGTTTCTCGACACCACGTTTAGTCGCGTTGTGTAAAATATGAAATGCATGTTTTAAGAAAATCCTTTTTAATATGTGATCACTGAAGCAGCAACATGCTGAACATGTGTGTCATGTTTATCTGGATCAATGCAAATACCTGAAACACACACATCCATCTCTTACCTGCAGGCATCAGTGGTGGCAATGTTTTTGTTCATCCTCCTCCTCCTCCTCCTCCTTTTCTCCTTCTCCCTGGGGTGCTTTCACCTCTGTGGTTGCTATGCTGCGAAGTGGATGATGTAATCTCCACTAATACTTTTGCCTCCCCCCCCCCCCCCCTCCTCCCTCCTCCCTCCTCCCTCCATCCTCTATCCACGTAACCCGCCCTCCTCCTTCCTCCTCTCCGAACCCCAGTCGCCTGCCTCTTGCCATCTGAATCCATGATGTCATATCAGGATTGGGCACGAAGGATCAATGAGTGCCCCCTAGTGGGACGTCACGCTCAATTATGTCTTTGTGTGAGAGGCGGAGGGTTCAGACGGAGAGAGAACCGGTGGTTGTGTTGTAATTGGAACGACTTTGTGTTTGATACTGGAGTCGATGTTGCGCATGTGGCAATGCTTGATGAGCGTTTGTGCAAAAACCCTTGAGCTGTTTGTGTCAGACTGTTCTGCCGGTCTGTGTGCGGAGCAGCTCGTGATAAAACCCCCAAAATAAATATGGTTTGTGTGCTCTTATTAAAACTTTAGATGCGTTCACGCAACATTTGCACAATCTCAGATTCATGTGTGATGAACACAATCCGGCGTTTTACATTTTTGCTTTGTATCTTGAAAACAAAGAAACTAAAATGAAGAAAAATACTGAGAAACCACCGGTTGTCCCCGAGCTGATTTCACTACTGTTTATCAAAAACTAGTCCCTGTTCAGTGGATTGTTAATTTATGTGTAAAACTACTTAAATTACTACATTAACTTTTCATATTCCTTCAGCTTTTACTTTTTGCTGTTTAAGCTTCATGGCAGGCGTTGAGTATTTCGAGCAGCTAATGTTCCTACATTCCCTTAAACAAAACAAAAAATATCACGATATGTGAAAAATAGCATCTGTTAAAATGTGTTCCTTCCTCTGTGCATTTACATTTTCACCTGGAAAATAGTTGATGGAAGTGAAACAGAGTTTTTACCTGGAACTCGTCACTCACTCGTCCTAAAATAAAGATATTATCCTCCAACTCAGGTCGTTTGTGAGACATTGCTATTACGATGACTCATGACTGAAACAGCAGCGCTGTAATGCACCCCTCCCTTCATGCCAGCGATCGTTTCAAAACAGTGGCTCATGTTTTCCAGCCGGTGCACTATTTTTACATTCCATTCCAGAAGTTCAGTTTCTTATCTCGACGGGGTTTTCTGACCTGCAAACAAACCAGAGTATGATGCACGAACTCCAGCGGAAACCCCCGACAAGTGCATGGATCACAAAGCAGCCTGGGTTGTCATCTATCTCACTGTGTGTCTCCTGCAGCCTGGCCCAGGTATCGTGTGCTGCGCGCTCTGGACATCGGCCAGTACAACTTGGAGATCTCCAACGCGGGGCTGTCTGATGACTCCCTGTACGAGTGTCAGGCCACGGAGGCCGCGCTGCGCTCCAGGAGAGCAAAACTCAATGTGCTCAGTGAGTGGAGATTTACTTTACTTTCACATTTTATTCTAAAAAGAGATGAGAAATACTTCAGCGGCAGTAAATGTTCAGGTCAAGGAAGTAATATCGACACCATTTGTATGACAGGATGATCAAATGACACGTATGTACTGGATGTGAACATATTTATTTGCATGCATGTGTGCACACTTGCATAAAGCGTGTATTTCTCCTCCAGTCCCCCCCGAGGACCCGGTGGTGGACGGCTCCCCGGAGCTCCTGCTGATGGCTGGGACTTCGTTCAACCTGACCTGTGTGACCCGCGGGGCCAAGCCTGCAGCGCACATCCAGTGGACCAAGGATGGAGTCCCGGTGGAGGGAGCCCACCAGTCCACGGTGACTCACACACACACACACACACACACACACACACACAACACACACACACACACACACCGTGCACACGCGCAGATAATAGCAAACACACACATACGCAGCCGGAAAAGAGTCATGCAACATAAAACAAACATAAAACACATAAAGTTTATTAGACTAAAATGAGATCTGCTTAATCTCATTTTGTTTATGGCCTCAAAAGACGAGTACAGGTTCTAATCTGCTCCTCGGCAACATCGGTCTGTTAATTTGTTGGTTCCTATGCTCTTTGCTGTCGGCACTGCGGAAGGGGAATTACTGTATGTACACGCAGCAGCGCTGGAGATCTGCAGCAGAGAATGTACAGTGCTCACTCTCAGTGTGGTGCACACGCAGTTTACGACTTTCTTGCTTCTCATTTGACAAAACAACTTTCTAATTGTAAATTCTCACCTGTCAACCTGTGGGGAAAAAAGCTTTTTGTGCCTTAAAACCCCGACTTTAAGCATTTGGGACCTAATTAATCCAGTATTTATTTTCAATCATGGCAAACAAGCACCACCTTTCACCTGCTGTTATGAGACCGGCTCAAAAGCAACACCGTGCAATGCTCTGTGTATCCAAAACGCAATGAATCCTGGGATACGTTGGCCCAAGAAGGATCCACCCACTGGAGCCTCCATTTCTCTGGGGTGAAAGGACACATTTGTAGGACAGCCTATAGTTCCAGTGCAGCCTCTGAAGGACGCAGACACGTCTTGAGACACGTCCAGGTCCACAGCTTCACACGGGTTCAGTCAGGAGTCAGCGAGCGGCTCCGAGGACAGAAACACAGCAACAGAACGACATGTAGCACTTCAGCGAATTAAAATTTGCCAACCTGTAAATGTGAGTTGAAGGAAAAACACTTCTCACTCTTGAGAATCAAGTGTTTTGTGTTATTTTGTGAAAGGAAAAACTCAACGTGCTCCACACATTTCATCACGTACCTGAAACAGATCTCCTTTGTTCCAGCTTGGTTTTTAGACAATATGACACCGAGGGAGAATCACTGAGAACTTTTAGACATCGAAGAGGTTTTTAAAATTGAATAAAAGACCAGAAGGTTTGGATTAAAAGTAGAAATACCTGCAGGGATACTTGAGTTTTCATCAGCTCATAGAATTGATAACACTCTACAGGACGCTCTCGTGTTGCACACTGACTCCAGACCAGTCGTCCATCGACAGACAATCTCAATCAGATCTTTGTCAGATGAGTCTTGACCTGAATCAGATGAACCAGTGTGGAGGCCGGACATTTTCATTCACGCTGTTTTTCAATAGCCCTGCATCTACGTGTGTGTGTGTGTGTGTGTGTGTGTGTGTGTGTGTGTGTGTGTGTATCTTCACATACCTTACAATGAGCTTTTTGCTTTTTATCACTATCCACCTCAAACCCAAAGAAAGAGAAGTACCCTACACCAGGATACAGAAACTGACATCAGATACTTTCCACACTCAAAGATCGTGACACAATTTCAAACACAACATATATATACACACACAGTGGAATACATATATATATATATATATGTATATATATGTATATACAGAGGGAGGGAACTGCAAGTGACACTCATCACAGTGATGTGTTTTGCACTCTTTCCTCCCACATTCAGTCCTCACGCTCACATATATACTCTCCTACACACACACAATCACACATATGTGCGTCTTTGCTTTCACATGCAGCAGCAAACAGTGACTCACACTCTTAGAAACAGATGTTTTTACATCTCTTGCAGCCGGCTTCCCCCCCCCCCCCACATGCTCATACATATTACATGCTGCACTTATGTTACGGCGTTACTGACCACGCGTTTACACCACAGCGGAGGCTGAACGCACTTTCCCGACTGCAAAACACCCCAGACCTCAATCCAGGAAACGTTTTACATCGTTATTTTGCAGGAGAAGATTTTCTGTTCAATGATTTATGTTTGATGGGACTGACTGATGATTATTTCCGTTACTGTTTCACCCGTGGATTATTTTTCAAATTAGAAAAGCATTTAATCTTTTAAATTTCTAGAAAATTGTGAACAATGTTAATCCCAGAGGCAGAGACGACGTGTTTGAACAGCTTCTTCTGTCCTAACAAACCAGATACATCAGATTTACAACAATATGATAATAATGAGACAAGCAGCATAACATGGAGCTGATTAGTGAATGGAACATTTCTGCATCGCTGAATTTTCTTCTATTCTGTTTTATTTATCTTTTGCTTTCATGAGAATTCAGCTCTGATTTGAAAATCAAACCCAATATCTCTATAAAACTGATTTGCTTGCATTAATTAGAAAAAGCAATTTGTAAAGTTTTATTTTCCTGCACCGACATTAATCATCTAAATAATAAGGACAGAACAAGAACATGAATTTCTTTTCTCCTGCATCTTTTCTTTCCAAACCTATATTATCTAACACTTGTGTTGTTTATTCCATTTCCATTAAACATTTTTCTTGACACCATAAATAACACTCTCTTCTTTTTTCCTCCTCATCTTCTCCCATGATATTTCCTGTTCCTTCCTTTTTACATCCCTTCTCTCCTTCGTGCTCCTCCTCTTCTTCTTTGATCATTTACTGTTTGGCTTCCCTCCTTAAAATCCTCCTCTCTCCGTGCTTTGTCGAGCAGGAGGTGCTGCCGGACAGGAAAAGGGTGACGACCAGGAGCTACCTGCCCCTCATGCCAGTCGACACAGACAGCGGCAGCAACTACACTTGCGTGGCCAGCAACCCGGCAGTGCCCATGGGCAAACGAGCCACCGTCGCCCTTAACGTCCACCGTAGGTTTGACTTTTTCTCCTTGAGCGTGTGAAGGTGCGTTTGTGGAGCTCAGGTTAAATATTTGATTTAGCTGCAGCAGCACTTGTTGCTTTTAAGGAATTATAAATAACCCTCACGCTGCTTTGGAGTTGTCCATTGAGTCAGCATCTTTCCCTGCGTAGATCCGCCCACAGTGACGCTGTCCATCGAGCCTCGCTCTGTCCTGGAGGGCGAGAGAGTCACCTTCACCTGCCAGGCCACCGCCAACCCTCCCATCATGGGCTTCAGGTAAACATGTGACCTCTAAGATAAACCAAACTGCACATTGTGTTATTTCTACACTGTCTTCAATGTTAGTGTGGAAGCAGTGGGGCTGTTAAACACGATGGTGGTGGTGAGCTGAGGTTTGATGCTCCAGCTCTGGGTCCCAGCGTGGGAGCACTGCCAGGCACTTAGGCACTAAGCCTATTGACTGTGCATTAAAATGCCATCTAATGGCAGATGTGCAATGTGGTCTATAATATGGTGCAATATATGATTTTGAGTTCTGGCAGAGAAACAGTATGAAGGGAAAATGGATTCAATTATTTCTTTAACTTGCGATTATTGAAGGTTTTGGCTTCAAGGCAGTAAAATGTGAGATCAGCTTCTGATATTTCCTGTTGACGACCTGTGATTCAACTGTAACTAACTCGCACAATGGTGATGCGTGTTGTGCGTCAGATGGGCTAAAGGTGGCGTGCTGCTGGAGGGGGCCCGGGAGAGCGTGTTTGTCACCACGGCTGATCACTCGTTCTTCACGGAGCCCGTGTCCTGTCAGGTGTTCAACGCCGTGGGAAACACCAACGTCAGCATCCTGGTGGACGTGCACTGTGAGTCCAGAGCAGCGCTCCTGACATGAGATCTGTCCACGGAACCGCTCAGCAAAACAAACGACAAATGTAAACGTGTGTAAATAAAATCTTTTATTTGTCTTCCATCTCTCGCTCAGTTGGCCCGATCCTGGTGGTGGAGCCCCGGCCAGTGACCGTGGACGTGGACTCTGCCGTGACTCTGAACTGTAAGTGGTCTGGAAACCCTCCTCTCACCCTCACCTGGACCAAGAAGGGATCCAGCATGGTAAGAGTTAACAAACCCTCTGTACTGGATGTTAGAGGAAGTGGTTTTCACGTGGTGGTGTTAGAGAAACATTTCATTAATAATTACAGAGGAGGCATCCATCAGGTCCAGACTTTCTTATGATCGGAAAAATTATCTGAGAATCCATATTCCTGTCACAGCTCGGCAATAAAACAGCATCAATAAGTTTCATCAATTGCAATAAAACAAAAGTCAGATGTATACATCGATATATATCTTTTGCCTTGTGCAAACACAGTGAGGAGGAATAACACACCTCGTACTTTTGAAAAATGTAATTCTCTGCCTATAAAGAATTTTTTAAAACGGGAAGTGTCTTTAAACTGCAGAAATAATAATGTGACATTTATCGTGATATGAAAACTTGATCTTTTGCTGCCCAGGCCTTATTTCTATGGTGTAGATTTACACCTGACACAGATAACAGTGATTTTCCACCTGTTCAGCCCCGCACACAAAACAAGTCAGGTTTTTTTTTTTTTACAAATGCAACAAAAGTCTTGAGTCAAATCTTCCACAAAACCCACAATCCCAGCCCCTATTAATGTCTCAGAGCCCGGCTTCATAAATGTTTGCTCAGCTGTAAAGCAGACGGTTAGTAGGAGACTCCGTCTTCATATCTTAAATCTTTAATTCATGTCTAACAAGTTAAGAAAAGCTCCAGGAATAAAAAAAAAAAAAAACTAATGGAGCCTGCTGAGTAAATCAACATGTTTTATGAATTAAATATGGATCTCCCTCCCTCTCTCTTATTAGCATCTCCTCCTGTCTGTCTCTGCTCTCTCCACCTCACAAATCCACCACCCTGCTCTTTAAGCATCGACTTATTTATGTGTCCAGGTGCTCAGCAACAACAACCAGCTGAATCTGAAGTCCGTGAGCCAGACGGACGCAGGTCAATATGTCTGCAAGGCCATCGTGCCGCGGATCGGAGTGGGAGAGACTGAGGTGACGCTCACTGTCAACGGTCAGTCAACATTCACTCACTCTGCTATTATAACATCGGTGATATCAGTGGATCTGCCTGTGCACAGCGAACACCCTTCAGAATATCGAGGAGGAACATCAGGAGCGTTTTTTTTTTTGTTTTATTGTGTGTATCTGTTTCCGTCTGACAGCTGAAGCCACCGTGCAGATAATAGAACTAAAATCATGTTGACCCGGCTTTATTCATTCCATCCCAAACCCAGCAGCTAATTTAAAACAGGCTGAAAGCCAATATTTCAAAGCTGAAACTGTCGCCCAGAGAGAGCAGCAACAGCTTAATAAATCAAAACTGATTCACCGGCAACACAATGATGAAAAGTTCAAACGCGCCTTAAATCTTCTGCCGCTGACAAAGTGCCCGGTCGACCCAGAGAGGACGACAGTCAGCGGCTCGTCCTCCTTGCAAAATATTAAGCGCGACCGCTGCTACTGTACGACCACTCATTCACAAACCAGATTATTTTTATTCATTCTCACGACCGACTGCAAACCGCGTTGCATCGATTTTATGGAGCCGTTTATCGTCAATCAAAGCAAAGTTACTGGATGCTGCGACACATCAAACATGATAGATTTCTCCATTGTCCTGTCACGGATGCAAAGGTTTTGATTTATAGTTCAGCATCAGATTTTACCACAACACAATGAGCAACAGCAATGCAAGTGGCAATATTAATCATCGGCCTGCAGTAAAAAAAACCAGCCCATAGTTCGTCTCTGCCAGCCGCTTGTTATCTCACGTTTTATTGTCAGCAGCCAAAGTAATTATGACGGCGGCTGAGGAGGAAATCGGGTGACGTAGGATGATAGAGTCTGCATCAGGACGAGGTGGAGTCCTCAGAACGCAGACTTTAACACAGGGGGAGTAGTTTTCATTTCCAATGAGAAACTAAAGCCTATTGTCTACTGGTCAAAAAGGAAACTAACCATAACATCTGGCGTTTGTCTGCGACGGGAACGGTTAGAATCGGGATTCACCCTCTGGTCAGATGCAGCAGATACAGGTTTCATTCGGCAGCGATGGAAACACGACGCGCGACAATTTGGCAATGCAGCCTGGGGTGACAGCAGTTTCTCATGATGCACCAGGGAGACTACTCCCTCCACTGTGGGTCAGGAGGTGCAGCGGGTCGTCCACTAACCTGGGGGTCGATTCCTCCAATCGACATAGCGGAGGGTTGTTGGACCAGACTGTGGATGTGTGGAGGAAAAAAGTGCAACTTATAGAAGCACTGAACAAACGTGTAAATGTCACTTGCAGTGTAAATTGATAATTAAGACCAGAAATGCTCTGTAAATAAATGGCGTCAGTTTACAAGTGTAATGAAAAGTGACCGATCGCAGCTCTTGGCCTCCTCGTGGGCTTTCTTCAAACCCGCCGTGTGTCGCTGAATGTTTTTAAGTGGTGAATATAAATCATAACTTCTCTTCTAACATTTGTCTCCGAACACTTCTATAAATCTGGCCGATGTGAGCGTCAATCTTCAAATTGAACGTGCACAGTAAAACAGAATCTATATTCAGTTCTCTCCATCTATATTTTCACTGGAGGCCTTTACTGAAATTACTTCACATTCGTGATTTGCACATTCAAACCTTTCTAAGTGAAATATCTTGTTTTGTTTCCGTCCTCCTCCTCCTCCTCCTCCTCCCTCTCTCCGTGCTGAACGTCTCTCGGCCCTGATGTCCTGTCTCGCTCGCTCAGGTCCCCCCATCATCTCCAGTGAT
The DNA here is from genome assembly GCF_024713975.1 of Paralichthys olivaceus. Lineage (NCBI taxonomy): Eukaryota > Metazoa > Chordata > Actinopteri > Pleuronectiformes > Paralichthyidae > Paralichthys > Paralichthys olivaceus. The sequence goes on along the minus strand of NC_091108.1, from coordinate 2,573,384 downwards.
CCGGTGCAGTACGCTGTCAGAGGCAAGAGAGGAGAGATCAAGTGCTACATCGCCAGCACCCCACCGCCCGATAAGATCGTAAGTCCAAACTCAGGAGCTGTGATTTGTTGCAAAAGGTTCTCGGCCTGTTTTTTCACATCGCCTCGGCCTGAATCCTGATCAGAACAGAAGAGGACAGAGGATTGTTCGTCTGTCTTTTCTGTTCATCTATCCGTCCCTTTGTCTCTTCATTTGTTTGTCCATCTGTACATTATACATAACTTCTTATCTGTCCCTCACTAATCAGGTTTTTACCTTTAGTTTAACTTTTTGACTGTTTTTGGTTTCAGTGCCTCTTAATCCTGATTTTTACTTTAATTATTCATGTTTATTTTTTATAAAAATCTTATTATTATCATTGTTGATATTCTTATTATTAGTATTAGTATTAATATAAAGGATGAAGGATTAGACGTCATATCCATCTCATTGTTGCAAGGCATTAATTTCATCTGTAATGAAGATCAACTCCGAATGAAGAGGTCCAAGGTCAGAGGTCAAGGTCACTGTGAAGGCTGTCAGGAAATCTGACGTTAAACCGATTAGAGTTTTGTGGTCAAAGGTTAAAGGTCATTGAGATTTTATTTTTTATTCATTTAAGACCAATGCCTGTGTCCCAGAGGTCACAGGTGAAAAAAACTCTTGACTCAGTTCACCATAATTTGGAACAGAAGTGGAGATCTTCACCATATGTCCCACACCCTGACAGACTAACGGCGGCGGACGACTGCGAGGCGGTAATTCGAGTCACTTTTCTCTTCTCAGCCTGTGTAATATTCCAAACAATCGGGACAAGTGGCATTGTTCTCCGACTGAGCCGCGGCTTCGTGAGAACGATGTGTTCCCCCGTCTCGCGGTGGAAAACTGTGACTCATCAGAAACAGCTGCTGCCGAAATGAAAGAGGAGTCACACAGTACCGTGCACATAATTCGGGGAAATGGAGGGAAGCAGATGAGATACGAGAAATGATGAAAAAACATCACTGCTCCGTGTTTGGATGGTCGGGGGGGAAAAAAAAAAGAATCAAACAGTGAAAATGACATCGGTGCTATCTGTCTTAACTCTGAGATATCTCCCATCACTTATTCCTTATTCTTTTTTCTGCTCCTATAAGCCCATGAGCCATGTCGCAGTTCATTTAGAGTGTTGCAAGATGCGCTCGTTCCCCTTTATCTCATCGCTTTGAAAGATGGAACGGCCTTGGGATCTAATTGTTGCAAAAGGATTTCACCAGAAGAAAACACCGCGGCCATGTGGCTGCACACGTGAATTTAATAAAACTCAACGAGAGGGTGTGCGAAGAGGTCTTTGGTAAATAATGCTCATTCATTCATCCATTTACGTGGTGTTATTGTGATAATTAATATACTGATGATGGAAAAAATGTTCCTCGTTTACTAAATATTTGCGTCCAGACGAAAAACACAAAGACAACTACAAATGCTCAAACAAGAGGTCCAGGCCAGTAGGTGGCGATACAGTCTACATCAACAATCTATCAAAGACCAGAGAAGAGGACTGTGGTCCAAGTAACATTAAGCGAAGAAGACGTCTGTGAACTTTGCCTGTGATGTGGAGCAGCGACGCTAAATTTAGCTGCAATCTAGTGATTAGACCTTTAGCGCTAAACAAACATAGAGAAACGGGAATACAGAAATCATCGTGACCCAAAGATCCGTTTTACAAGAACGCACGGATACACAGAAACCAGAGTTTTCTTTTTTAACCTGCACTTTGGGACACGTTTATAAAAAAGTTGTCTCAGTGACTTGAAAAATGTTTGTGTGTGGACGAGAGGCTCGAACGCAGAGGAAAGAAACTGCTTTTGCATTTAAGAGTCATTTTCAGCAGCGTCCTCTAAAGTTTCCACAGAAAATCTGAATACGGCTTCAGAATAAATTGAAAGACGATACATCAACATATTGTTCTACATAAAACATCCTTTAAATCCACTGATATTAAGAGTTATGGTCACTGTGAAAGAATCAGTGGAGCCTCCAGATCATTTTGATTTTAGTGTAAATTGAACACACCAGCTAAAACCTTTCCAATTCAGTGATCTCTCTCGAAGTGGTTTAACCATCTTTTCTTTAAAAGAAAGCTTTCACGCAGATTGCCTTCCCGGCAAACTGTAATGGAATATCCCCCTGAACGTGCCACAACTGCAGAACTGTGCTTGTTTTTTTGTTTTTTTTTCCATCCCTGCATTGTGCTGAGTGCAATACTTGATAAAACTAGAGTTTAATATGGAGTGTCTGTGCTGGATACAAGTCACAAAATAAGCAGTTTGAGTACGAGGTATAAACCTTTAAAAAAGGAAAAATACCCGAATGCTCACGAATCACAAAAAAAGAGGCAGAAAAATGGAAATAAATTCCGTAATGACATTTGAGTTTGAAGGCTGGAGCGAGTGAGCGAGAGTGTGGGGGTGAAATAGATTGAAATGAGAGCGGCAGAGAGATGGAGGGAGAGTAAAATTCTGTACCTTTCAGCGTCAATTATCCAATTTTGCAGCGCCAACATGACAGAAATCAGAGCTTTTAGGAAGCTTCAGCCCTCTTCTGCACCGGCAGAGAGCTCCGAGCGTATAATGTGATACGACATTATAGTCTCGGCTTAATGCAGAGACACAAGGACTTATAAAATATGGAGTATGATTCTGTGCGTGCGTGCGTGTGTGTGTGTTTCAAAGAGGCGACGGCAGATTGAGAAAGCAGCGAAAGCCGCACGGTGGTGGAGCGACAAAACGATTGTGAGAAAGATGGGGATTGTGGGAGGCAGAATGTGGAGACAGAAAAACATGCATTCTACAAGACTGACAATTATTTGAGTAGGAAATAAAAAGTCTTTTCCCTTTTAATTCTCCCCCCTGAGGCTCCATCACATTTCTTCTTTCTCATTTTATTTAAAAAAAAAAAAAACAGGTTAAAAGGTGCATCCGCCCAACATATGCCCGCCCATGTATATTTGATATTTGCTCCATATGTGACGACCTCCATGGGTAATAATTTTAACATTTCTGTGATCGAAATTGTGGATGACACGGCCCCAAAGAAAATTCCTTTAAAATCTGGTGAAACAAAATCAAATCAACGATATAAATAACAATGTGATATAACTTTTCTCTGCATGTAAAGTTTTTCCGTTTTGAACAACGTGATAAACCAGTTGATCCTCTTGTCCGACAGCTGAGCTCCACTCCTCAGAATCATTCAGTGAATTAGCATCATTCTTTAAAAGTGAAAACTTAATTAGCCACAATTATATTACATTCATATATTTCACATAAAACAAATAATGTCATTTACTACACTTCTTATTGCTTTATACATTTAAACAGGTTGTGTGAGTCCACACTGACTGAGTCTGTATCCAGGTCTATTGTGGTTAATACCATTTAAAATGAGATAGAGTGAAATTAGCATTATTGAACCCTGAGGGGAGATTGGACGGTTGCAGCAGTAAAAGCAGAGTTTAGATAAGAATCAAACAAATTACACATATCGGAGATTGCATCTTCATCACACTAATACCCAGCTGCTATCAGCTTGAAGGACGTCCTGCTGCGTTCATCAGGAGCAGGTTTACAGATGTTGTCGTCTACAGAGGCACTAAACATTTCATCTTCACATTTTCTTAATGTCAAGTACACCTGCCTTATTTTTTAAGATCAAACTGAGCAAACATGAAAGTGAGAGCCGAGTAGGGAATGTGCTCCAGTGGCCCGTTATTATCGGCTCCCGTGTTTTAAAATGTAATTAAAGGAACAATAAGCAGTAAGTCAACCCGACACGGGCGTGTTTACGCTCCCGTCTTGTTTTCTATCTGCTGCTCGATGATTGGAGGCTGATTAACAATGTGTGTTTCAGGTCTGGGCGTGGAAGGAGAACGTGTGGGAGAAGGAGAAGGGCACCCTGATGGAGCGGTACACGGTGGAGCAGAGTAAACCTCCGTCGCAGGGCGGCGCTGTTCTCTCCACGCTCACCATAAACAACGTCATGGAGTCGGACTTCCACTCGCCGTACAACTGCACCGCCTGGAACTCGTTCGGACCCGGCACCATGATCATCACCCTGGAGGAGAGGGGTATGAAGAACATCTCCACTTTCATAACAGGGAGCAGAAATAAATCACCAACGCCAACTTTGAAGGTTTCACTAATATGTTATGAGTCGTTCCTCCACTTTGAATGATAATGAGACGGCAAAGAACTGGAATGATTTGTACATTAGCTGCAGGTTCTTTATGAAACTTTAGGGCTTTTGTAAATCAAAGTTACTCTGGTGTTGCTGAGCAGTGATTTGATTTGTGAGTCCGTGTTGTGTTTTGCATTATGTTTCCTTTGCTGTGCTTTGTTGCCGTATAAGCAACAAAAAGAAAAGAGAGAAATGACAATCATAAACCTGCCGATTAATAATTCAGAATACAAAGACTCACAACTTGCTGTTGGGCTTTCAACACTTTAACATCGCTGTTGTAGTGGTCGTCCGTGAGAGCTGAGCTTTTTGGGCCGAAGGGATCATTTTATTCATGTTTCACAGTTGAATTTGGCAGCGACGCTTAATCACCTCCAGCTCTGTGAATACAAAGAGGTGACTTAAGATGGAGGTGATGCACATCAGTGGTGATATGGCAGTTTTTAAAACATTATAGAAAAATATTTTAGTAGGAAATACATGTTAAGCCCTCACATCATGGAGTCTGACCCCTAGTGGCACAAGGGAGCATTGTTTTTATCGAATTAAGCCGCGGATCCAGGGGCGGAGCCAGGGGTGGAGCCAGGGGGGCACTGGCCCTGATACGAACAACACATTTGTTAATATTCTGTTTTTGAACCTTTTTTGAATTCTTAACAATGTGCTTGAACCAGGAATCATTTTTTTAAAAATAGGTTCAGTGATGTGTGGCCACAGAGAAAACAGTAAACTGAATCAGGATTTGTGTGCGGGACGTATAATTGGCCCCTCTGTGTGAAAAATTCCTTGATCCGCCACTGGGTTCGCAAAAATCTGGGAATTTAAAAAAAAAAAAAAAAGGATTACTAGTAGCCCACATGGACATTAAAGTTTTTAACAAGTTTTAAAATCCATCCGTTGTCCACACTGCTTATCCTGTGAGGGTTTAAAGTGGGGCAACAACCGTGCACACAGCTCAAACATGCAAACGTATTCAGGGGATTCGAACCAAGAACCTTCCCTCAAAATTCAAAATGTTTGTTACGGCACATGAGGGGGGGGGCATTTTATCATGACAACTCCGCAGGGTTGATGTTGCCGTTCAAACTGAAGTGCCCCTGAGCAAGATTATTAGCTGTCACGTGGAGGACAAACAACAGACAGTGTTGTGAGTCCATTCAGGACGGTTCTGCATCTTATTTCCAGAGCCTGGCTTTGTCACGTTACACGGAGAAAATGATTTCTTCACGCTCTGTCAGTTGTAACTGACTCTTATTCTTTCATCTGTCAGATTTCACAGACCTCAGAGGATCCACCAAAATAAAGAGAGAGAGAGAGAGAGAGGGGGGGAGCTTGTGTGTTCATCCTCATGTATTCAAACTGTGTTTTTAGCCCTTATCAGACGTGCAGACATGATTTATCAACACGACCAGATTCAATACGGAGCTCGGGCACGACAGGATTTATGCTTGAACGACACGCACGGCATCCGTGCAGGTTTCTGTAACAATGAGGCAGCAGCTGTCCCTCAACCCGAACCTTTTTTTTCTGCCTGTGTTTGTTTCAGATATTGTTCCAGTGGGAATTATCGCCGGTGGTTCTGTGCTCTTCTCCATTCTGCTGCTTGTGTTTCTACTGGCACTCGCCTTCTTCCTCTACCGCCAACGCAAAGGCAGTGAGTGCACACTGGGGTTCTTCTGTGTGTGTGTGTGTGTGTGTGTGTGTGTGTGTGTCTGTCACTCTTTTCTTTCATCCCTCTCTGTCATTCTGCCTATCTGTGGAGAAAGGAACATATGTCAGCCGTATAGCATTTTATTCAAATGAGATTAATGAATATTCATATAATGAATCTTAAAAAACGCCTCCAATATGTTTTTATTTCACTGTTGTGGAATTGTGTAATTATTTCTTGAATAAATCGTTTTTCACACGCGGCTCGTAGACGAGATAAAATACATAATAACGGAGCAGAAAACAGGAGCATTTAAAGGTGAAGTGTTTAAATTATGAATTCCTATATGTTATTTCTACAGCCGGCGGCAAACCAATTAGTATTTATCATCCCAAACCACACTTGCACAAACCGGAGAGCTACAGAACGAGTGGTGTCTTCAAGTTGTTTGATTTTCAGCCGCTCCGTCGCAAATAAAGAGTTTGAAAGACAATGAAGGTGACTGGCACATTCCCCAGAGGGATTTTCTGGGGATAAGAGTATATTTTCTGGTTTAGAGCTGATAACACCGCTGCAGAAAAGATATTGTTTGGGAATTGAAACTCAAACAAACATCACCGCGGCTCCAGATAAGCAGTCTCTCGTTTTGACGTCTATGATGCAGCTCAAGACTTCGAAGATTTAAATCTTTGCTTTTGAGGTTTCTGCGGCGGAGAGTCGCTCATGTTGACAAATGTCGACTGTTCTGTGTGAAGGATGTGTGAATTAATCTGAACAATGTGATGTTTATCACAGAAAAGTACCTGAAATGCTCCTTTCACGTTACAGATTTTCTACTTTATTGTTGCAGCTCCATGTTTGGTGCAGCCGCAACACAAAATGTAAAAGAAAAATGGGCGGGGGGGAAAGTCTTCTTTATAAATCTGCATTAAAACATTTAAGTGTGAGTAATAAAGTTCTCAGAGACATTTTCTTGGCTCATTTATCTACATTTCAAAAAGATTTTGTTTTTGCTGTTTCATCCGTATCAGTAAGCTTCAGATGACGTTGAATGATGAATATGAGCTAAAATGAACATTGAGCTTAATATATTTTTTTTTTTGTCTGTCATCTGTTTTCAAGACCATTAAAAACAATTACGTGAACTTCCACAAAGAGTCAATAAAGTCAGAAAAGTCCGTATTGTCTAATTTTCATACAAAATACTGTAAAAACGATCACCAGTCTTTAGATTTACAAACGATCTGTTTGAAAGTCTTCATCTTCCTCATCTTCTTCAAACTTTAGGGAGACGGAATGAGCAGTTTTCATCCTTAAAATTCAACCCACTACCTCGCTGTGCCGTCTGTGGCTGCAGCATACCAAATTGTTTAATGCTCCATTAACAACAGAGATAAATTAAGATAAACCAGGCAAATAATGGCCCAGACAAGTCAGACAGAAACAGCATTAAACAGAACGAGTGCTTGTTGCTGAGGTTTTTTTTGTTTTGTTTCCTCTCTCCCTTTTAACCAGACTGTTGAATAAATCAATAATTTATTTTTCACATCGTCCCAGAATATGACTGGAGGTTGTGTTTTTTTTTTCTGTTCCAGGTCGCCGGGGTGTCACCCTGGGTAAACCAGACATCAAGGTGGAGACAGTCAACAAAGAGACCCACAGCCTGGAGGAGGAGGCGGCCAACGTCTCCACAGCAACCCGGATGGTCAAGGCCATGTACTCCGTGAGTAGATCCCCCCCCCCCCCCCCATCTGAGTCACCGGGGGCCACGGAGAGGAGACGTACGGGTCAATGGCCCTTAAATGTACAGCTACACTGACACAAAGGGCAACATGGCAGGGGAGGCAGTTACGGACACGTGCACACACTCATGCATAGAAACACACATGCTATCACAAAATCAGAAAAAGAACAAAGTGCACGAATACGCACATGAAAAAAAAGAAAGAGGAACGACACACATCTGGTAAATCAACAACACTAAACTGATGGTACGCACATTTATTCATCTATGAACAGAAAACACACTCGCTTTAACGTTGTGTTTCTTTTAGAGATCCTGGAGAATCTCATCCACCAGGCTCCGCTGGCGCGTTTTTCTTTTTTAAAGCTCGGACCGAAACCATTTCTTTTTTCTGCCCTCTGAGCGTTTCTCTTCTTCCAATCTCTTGGGATGAAAAACCTGAAACTCTCTTTTCCTCTCCCCTCCCTCTCTTCCTTCCTCTTTCCTTTCTCAACCCTCCCTCTTTCCGTGTGTGTGTTTCGTTGTTTGATGGTTTAGTTTCTGCCCTCTGTTTCCCTCTCTCCCTCCACTCAGCCGTTCAAAGACGACATGGACCTGAAGCAGGAAGTCCGCAGCGAGAGCGACACCCGGGAGGAGTACGAGCTCAAGGTGAGGTGCAGGCGGCGGCGAAGGCCACAGATGTTTTAGCATTTTTTTAAATATTATTTCCCGCATGGAGCACAAACGTATCCCACGCACATGTCACTTTGTGCTCATATCCATCGTTTGTCCTGATTACCAGTTGCTGTTCTTCCTCAGGTTTGCTGTTTGCTCTGGAGGTAAAACTCTGCATCGTTTGTTTGTAGTTCAGCACATGATCGATCCCTTATTTCTCAAAACCTTTTGTTCGTCAGCTCATTGGAAACCACAGATATCCTGATAGAATGAAGATGTATCGTTATGTTCGGTGTTCATACGTGTAAACATCGTTCACATATCATTACATCTGCAGACACAGCATGAACCCCCGACTGCACCGTCATCACCGAGCATCGAGAGATTGTTGTGAAAAACAGTTCTGAGTAACTTCTCCGGTCGAGCTGCAGATAGAAATGTTACTAAACGAGGATCACTCACATGAATCCAAGCTCGTTAAAGCGTAGCCCACATGCTCACACTCTTCTCTGTGATCACAGGATCCAACCAACGGCTACTACAACGTCCGAGCCACCACCCACGACGAGGCGCGCCCCCAGTCCCGTGCCATCCACTACCAGGGAGAGTTCCGACCCCCGAACCCAAACAGTGGGCCGGCCGGTGCCTCGCCCAGCGGACCCTCGGCCGCCCCCAGCGGTGCAGTTCCCCCCAGCGCAGTGCCAGGCTCACGGACAGGCTGCTATGACCCCCGCCCGCCTTCCAGGATGTCCCACGCCTCCTACGCCCAGTTCAACACGTTCTCAAGGGCGCCGCCGAGCCAGCAGGTACCTCCCAATCCGGCTCTTCAATCGCCTGGAGATTACCCGGGAGACTGCGGCCTGCTGGACAGCACAACCCAGCTGGCCTATGACAACTACGGATACCCCTCCCAGTATCCCAGCTACCGCATGGGCTTTGCTCCGCCCATAGAGGAAGGGCCAGCCTATGAGATGTATCCAACAGGACAAGGGACCGGGCCAGGACCAGGACCAGGACCAGGACCAGGGCCAGGGCCAGGGCCAGGGCCAGGACCGGGTCAACAAAGTCCTGAAACAGGGCTGGGGAATTACGGAAGCTCCACTCGCTTCTCGTACTCGTCTCCACCCTCTGACTATTCGCACAGACACACACAGCGGATGCAGACTCATGTGTGAGAACACACACACACACACACACACACACACACACACACACACACACACACACTTTTGACTCGCTTCTTGCATCAGCAGCACTTATAACACATGAATCACATGTTTCCAAACATTCAAGAATCCGGTGCATGGGATCTGGTAAATTTTCGGACCCTAAAACAACACGACAGTCCGCAGCAGTTAGCAGCATCGCATACACTGTAGGTAGCAGCAATACGTACAACAACACGCGCAGAGCGACAGTCACACACAACTGCGCAGACCCTCTGTTGCATGCTTCGTCACGAGCAACAGACACAATCATGAGAAAAGAGAGAGGAAGAGAGGAGCGAGCACTTTGAGGACTGAAGCAGCATAAAAGTAAAAAAATCCCTTCCTGCGATCCTCCGTTTTGCTCTTCGACCGTCTCCCTGCATCACCTCCGACCACGTCTCTGTAAATAAGTTCAACTTCGGATTCGGATCGTTTTAAAGCCGTCACCTTGTACAAGCCTAAAACAGTGGGATGCAGCAAAACCTCCCTGTAATCCACACGTTTTGCATTTTCTGACTTTTGCAAAACACACACACACACACACACACACACACACACACACACACACACACACACACACACACACACACACACTTTTGTTTCTATATATTGCAGCAACGGGGCAGCTTGGACTATAACCACATCTGGCACTTTGTGATCCTCTTTCCTCACTAAAACCTACCCAGTGGCCATTTTTGTACAAGATCTACCTTGATTTAATTGGGACAAAGCTTCCTAAGGTGGTACAGTGAGCGACCAGAGTGCCGATGCTTATGTGCCAACACACACAAACTTCTGTCGAGGTGTGTCTTCTTTTTCTAAAGCGCGCAACGAGATGCTCCGGACGCCGAGGTTTTGTAGACGCCACATCGGAGAGGAGAGGAGAGGAGAGGTAGCAAGCGTCTCTGTAAACTCCTTCTCCTCCTCATCTCTCATTTTTATCATCATGATTCATTTCTCTATACTTCACATTTCACTCAAGGTCGATGCCGTTAACTGTATTTGTGAAGCGAAGTGTGGCAGGAGTGCTTTTTTTTTTTTCATTCGGTGAATCTCAGCATTTTGTACAGAAAAGATACCTCCCCTGTCCTCAAGTGTCAAAACGTATTTGTTTCTCTCACTTGCACAGTAGATTAGATTTTTTTTTTTCCATATTTATACCAGAAACGCTTATGGAAAAAAAATGGCATTACATTTTATAGTATTTTTATAAGGAGTTGTGGACCAAAGGTTCAGAGTATTGGGTGACACTCGCTTTTTAACGTGTAAGTGGCAACGTGATCGTTCCTGGAAACGTTTTGAGTTTCTTTAAAAAGAGATGGATGGTATTTTTCAAGCGGATGTTGTAGACTTAAATTAGAAAAAAAAAAATTAAGAGATTGATTCCAAAAGCGGTGAATGTCCGACCGAGGGGAGGAAACCTCTTTGGCGGATTTCTCTGTTTGGTGTGAAACTCTTCCTTCGACCTCCGGTCTTGTGACTGGACTGCCTTTTTATAAACGTCGACGACATTCAAAGCGATGGATGGAGAACAAGCTGCTGCTCACTTTGAGCTGTGCTGCAAACTTTGTAAGCAATGAGAAGGTTCACGTGCAGTTTAACATATCAAACTGAAGGTACAGAGGCTTCTAGAGCTCCGATGGTACTTTGTACATTTATCTGTAAGTACGCTGGTTTCCTCACTGCAACAGAAACTTTGGTATTTTACGTCTGAGCGCTTTTCCATTTTGTTGTGTCAGCTTCGGTGTGTGTGTGTGACTGGCTTTTGACCACACAGGTCGTGAGGATCTGTGTTTAAACTATAGCTTTTTTTGTGCTCTAACGTCAACTGATGCAGCGATTAAACAAATCCAGCAATCGAGTATTTCTCCACGGCGCCATTACCCAAATGGTTCCCGTTAAAGGTGGAAATCACATCGGTCTGCTTTGTCTTCAAACGCACAAGAAGGACAAAAGAAGTGCGTTGCTTTGCTTGCTTTTCCATTAATGAATTAAATCTCAGTCTGAGCAGTTTACAAAAGGCTTTTAAAGGCTGAACAATGTGGATTATTATCTGAGCAGCGAAGGGTTTTTTTTGGCCGATGTCAAACATATGATTAAGTAAGAATCGCTGAAAACGAAGCCTTATTTTAAAACAACGGCGTGTTATAATTTCCCGACTCTGGTTTTCAGACATTTATTTTTAATTTTGGCCTGATTCATGTGAAATTCTGGATTTCCCTTCTGCAAGAAATGATGTGACTTCCTCTAACTTGGTAATAATTTTACTTGCCACGAGAATTCTGCGCTGAAAAACACTCATTCAAGGCAGCAACTGGTTTCAAAGCAAGATCAGAGGTAAACAGTTGGCACCACAGGATGTTGAAGTGATGCTGAGCTCTGTTACTGAGATTAAATACAACATCTTTCACTTAAACTTCTTTTGGCATTTCACCCTTCTCCTGAGGGCACGTCCGCTTTATCCCAAAGACAAAGAGGAGGAGTGAATCCCACACAGACTCACCCACATGTATCTGCGCCGGGTTTTTTTGAGCATTTAAAAAATGATGGATGGCGCTTTACAAAAAAGATCAGAGGCCACAAAGGTGAAGCCAGAAATCTCTGCACCTCCATCAGCGAATCATTGAGTCTTAATACTTAGAAGCCGCCCTATCAAACCTTCACAGATACAGTATATTATGGTAATTGTCTGCAAAAGGGCAGTAAAATTCATATTTATTGCCCCTATTTTGAATAAACACTCTGAGAAAGGAAACCACCGCCGCATCATCTCTGATTAGAATATCAGATACAACCTTGTAGCTTCAAGGTCACGATATAAAACCACGACTGCAGTTATGGAGAGAAGAATGGCAGATGGAGCACCCTTTTAAATTTATATGGTTATCACAGCCTTGGTACTGCATACTATTACCTCTTTACAACCTTTTTACAGAGTTGTAGCGGTGCCGTAGCCTATTTTGCATCCGACTCGCAATGTCGTTATGACCTTGTGTGGAAAAAGAGTTTGACACCGAGGAGACACCGAGGCCTGCAGATACACGACCGGGTCGAGCAGGTTCCTCGTCATTACCTTTTAACTCTTCATGGTCGATGCGGAAATATGAATCTACGAAATGCACCGTGGATGCCAAAAGTGCTAAATGGATGTTTTGATTTGGTTCTGTGGTTTGGACGGGACTGTAGACGTGTTGTTTCCTCCTCTTCCTCACATGTACCTCTCTCTGCTCTCTCCTGCGTCGCGTTAATCGCCACCTACCTGCTTCCAAATTTAGAGGTTAACCCTCTGAAAAGAATCACAGCAAACCGTCTCCGGCTGCTTTCCTTCCAAATCTTCTCTAAGAGCAATCCAGCTTGTATAAACGTGTGTATGTTTTTTTGTTTTTTTGGAGGGGGGGGGGGCATATAGAGTTTATATAGTCTCACGAACTCATAACATCCATCCTCCGTATTCATTATTTCACGATCTCCTCTCTTTCTATGGAAATCTGTATTTGAAAACGTATTTTCTCGGTATCACTTCGTGGTGTTTCATCACCAGTGGAGGAGATGACCGTGGGGTGTTAAACTTTTATACACAGTATTTTATTTGATCTTGCAAGCATCGAATGGGGGGAGCGGAAAAAAGCGAAAGAGAGAGAGAGAGAGAGAGCGTGGAAGTGTGCATCTGTGGCCGAGATGACTTCTCAACCAGGCCACAACAAAATAGCTCATATCCTGTCTCAACTAGGCCAACCCAGAGTCGAACCAGGCCAGACCCACAGCTAACTGCTCTGATACATGCTGTGCCGCGCTGTGCCGCGCTGTGCCGTCCCCCCGGCCAAGAGTGACTCGTGTGGCTCGGCGTCAATTTTTACCTTTTGGAGTTTTTCGGTGCCAAAAGACTGTGCAAAGCAAAAGAAAATGTACTGAGCAAACAAACAAATGCAGCAGCCATATGTGTTTATTGAGAGTGTGTGTGTGTGTGCGTGCGTGTGCGTGTGTGCGTCGTTTGTGTTTCCTCACATGCTGTGTATGCATTCATCCGTGAACATGCATGTGTGTTGTTGTACATGTGTTGGCAGCATGTAACCCCGGTGTGTTTCATACCATTATTAATATGTTGGGACCACTGGTGTGTAGAAACTGGGGTTTGACTGATCCGGCCAAAATCCAATCGATCAACCAGTCGCCCGCTGGTATGATGGAGGATCCTCCTGACCACTGTGGCAGATAAATATTCTGAAACAGCGACACCACATTTCCTTTACGGGTTTATGTTCGTTCATTTAATAGTTCAGTCATCACTTTAGAGATATTACTAATCCACAGGCCTCCGTCCTGTTATTGAACATGTCATAGTTATAATGACCTTAAAGATATCAAACATATTCTTCATTTATTTAACAATCTGTAATTGTCCATGTTGATCTTATTTCACATATTAGTCCCCAAGGAAACACAAAGAACTGATGGTTTGCACAAAATGAAAATCGTCACAGCGTCAGACTCAGAAAGGATTTACATTATTACGTTCATTTAAATGTGCCACAGTAGAAAACGGTTATTTTATCAACATGCAACATAACAGATATCAAATCTTCACTAAATCCCCGAAACATGACTATCAGCAGTCGGGCATCGGTCAAACCCTGGTGGAACGCAGCTGATCAGAGTGAAGGAGACATCTTGTGGCCTTAGGACAGGAGGAAGGAGCTGAAGCGGTCCGCTCGTCCCTCGTCCAGCTGCTGGGACATGTCCGCTCACTGAAGCAGCTGCTGGAGTGAACTCCACGTTCTGCTCAGCATCGAGACAATGATCAGTGAGGAGGATTCATGTTGCACTTAAAGACCGTGAGAAGAGGACGTGTGCATGAAAGAGCGGGACGGTTTGTGTTCGTTCAAATAAGCGTTTTGTTTTCGGGCTTTTCTCCGCGCTCCGGTTCTTTTTTGAAATATCCCTATATATTGTTCACATGTGTATTATTATCATACTTAGTTTGCGCACTTGTTTATTCCTGGAAAAAAAAAAAAAACTACAAAACAAACAATATTATTGAAGTTTTTTTTGTTTTATTTTCATGTTTCTCTGCTTTTTTTTTTTTTTCCTTTCAAATTGTACGTGATTATTTTTCCACCGTATCACAGAAAATAAAAACATGGCTTTCATAAAAACAGCGGAGTGATATTTTATTTATTTTCTTTGCTTTGATTGTGTGAAGTATTTTTATAAACGATGTTTCAGGACGAGACTTTGAGTTCGTTTATCTCACACGTTGATTCAGGTCAGAATATGAATGAATGTAACTTCTCTCATCTTCTCTCATCTCATCTTCTCTTCTCTCATCTCATCTTCTCTCATCTTCTCTTCTCTCATCTCATCTTCTCTCATCTCATCTTCTCTTCTCTCATCTCATCTTCTCTCATCTTCTCTTCTCTCATCTTCTCTCATCTCATCTTTTCTCATCTTCTCTTCTCTTTTCTCATCTTTTCTCATCTTCACTCATCTCATCTTCTCTCATCTCATCTTCTCTTCTCTCATCTCATCTTCTCTTCTCTTTTCTCATCTTCTCTTCTCTCATCTCATCTTCTCTTATCTCATCTTCTCTCATCTCATCTTTTCTCATCTTCTCTCATCTCATCTTCTCTTCTCTTTTCTCATCTTCTCTTCTCTCATCTTCTCTCATCTCATCTTTTCTCATCTTCTCTTCTCTTTTCTCATCTTTTCTCATCTTCACTCATCTCATCTTCTCTCATCTCATCTTCTCTTCTCTCATCTCATCTTCTCTTCTCTTTTCTCATCTTTTCTCATCTTCACTCATCTCATCTTCTCTCATCTCATCTTCTCTTCTCTCATCTCATCTTCTCTTCTCTTTTCTCATCTTCTCTTCTCTCATCTCATCTTCTCTTCTCTCATCTCATCTTCTCTTCACTCATCTTATCTTCTCTCATCTTCTCTCATCTCATCTTCTCTTCTCTTATTTCATTGTCTCTCACCTCATCCCATCTCCTCTCTCTTCTTTTCCTTCCCATCTTTTTGAATTTCTCTCTAAATCATTCTCCTCCCTCTCATGTTTTCCTGTCCTCTCCTCTTTTCTCCTTGTCCACCTTTTCTCTCACTTCTCCTTCCTTTTTACCCTCATCTTCCACCATGTCCTTCCATCATCTCATCCTTCCTTTTCTCTGCAGTCTCTTCTTTCCTCCCAATCAGTCGTTGTTTTCTCTCTCACTTCATCCTCCCGTCCTCTTTCTCTTGTTTAAGGCCTTTCCCCCGTTCCTCTCATTCATTATTTCACCTCCTCTCTCTCACTCGGTCTGTCTCTCGACAACCCTCTCCTTGTACATCATCTTCTCTCTTTTCATCTATTCTTTCCCTTGTTCTTGGTTCTCCGCTCGTCTTCTCTCCCTTTTTGCTCTTTCCTCCAAACCTTTCATCAGTCCCCCTCACATCTCTCTGACGTCTTCTCCTCTCTCACGCACTTCCCTCCGTCATCCTTTTCATTCGTTATTACATCTCAACGATTTCCTCCTCTCCTCCTTCTTCTTTTCCTCTCACGTCTCTTAACTCTTACTGTCACTTTCTCCTACTCCCCCCTCTGTTTTCAGTTTTTGCCTCACCCCATCCCTCTATCTTGCCCTCTTATTTTGATTCATCTTCTTTTACATCTCTTTGTCCTTCTCCTCATCTCTTTCCTCTTCTCTTTCTTTCACTTTACCTCTCTGATCTCCCCCTTTCTCTCTCTCATCCCTTCTCCTCTTCTATTTCTCACTTGTTCTCCTCTTTTGCCTCCTCTCTTCCCTCCTCTTCTCTCCGTCTCTCCTTCACCTTTTCTCCTCATTTCACTCCGCCTCTCCTTCTTCTCCCTCCTTACTCCTCCTTTAACGTCCTCTTCACGTCATAAAGATTAAAGTAAGTTATAGTCTTGTCCTCTCCCCATTTCTCTTTTCTTATTTCATTCCCCTTATCTCTTCTCATTTCTCCTCTTATATCTTCCTCCCTTGCCTGCCTTCTCTCCTCTGCTCCTCTTTTTTCATCTCCTTTCTCTCTTTCCCCTCCTGTCATCTCTCCTACTACCACATCTCTCCTCTTGTTTCTCCTCCTGTCGCTTCCTTCCCACCTCTCTTTTCTCATCCGTCCTTCTTCCAGTTAAATGCAGCAGCTCTTCAACTCTCCTCATCTCTTTAATTTCCCCTCTTCCTCCTTCTCTCCTCTTCTCCATGATGCTCGCACCTCTCCAACCTTCTTCCCCCTCTCTCTTTTCATGTATCTCTCTTTCTTTCCTTGAATACTTCTCAATCCGTCTCTCCCCTTCTGCTTTGTCTCTCCACTTCTTTGTCTCATTTCCCTCCTCGGTCCTCCTCTCCTGAATGGCCGGGAGGAAGGGATGGAGGGTACAGAAAATTTTTTAAAAAAACAAGAAAGAATTACCACAAATGGCAGAGGATGAAAAAAAGGAATGAAGAAAGACAAGGACAGAAGACAGAGAGTGTTGGAGCCAATCGTCTTCACAGTGATTATCGTCTCCTGCTGCTCTCATGGAGGAATAATGTCTGGAATAACCTTCAGTGCTCCAGTGGAACCCCCCCACCACCACCACTTCCATCTTATCCCCCTCTTTCCCATCTGAAGTGGCCGTCACATGGATTACGGCCCCTCTCTCGTGCTCGGCTCCGCACTCATCGGCCCAGATATATTATCATATTAGTGGAGAATGATGTAATCCATTTCAAGACATTTGTCCTTCGCACACCCTCTGTCCCTCCGCAGATGATGTCACCGGCTGGCGAGGCAGAGAAGTTGTCAGGCTGCTTGTGGGGTTTTGTTATCTCCGTCCTGCTCGACGCTGCCGCCATCTTGTGGTGGTGGTGGTGGGGGGGGGGGCAGTATTGAGCGATGAGTGGGAGTAAATTAGGGCGATGGCAATTATCTATTACAGAAGCAGAGGATAATGTGACTCATAATGGATGTCCTTGGTGTAACTGCACTGATGTGGCCTGTTGGGTCAGGGACGGACAAAAGGAGACAGACGCTGTGGATATGACCAGATTACAAACTAGAGTCAGCTGAGAGCAAACCTCCGCCGAGGCCCAACGGTTCCTTACGTTCTATCAAGCTGCACCAAGTTTCACACAGATATCAAGCCCCTGAGTGTGTTTTTTTAAAAATTATATTTAATCAATTATTCTCTGAGAAGTCACAGAAAAGTGGAAAAACATCCTGTGACCCAATGTTAAATCAAGCAATTAAACCAGATCCACACCAGAACTGAATGGGTTCTTCATGTCGCATCTTTCCACCAGGTTCTGTGATAAGTTCTCAAGTAGTTTTTGAGTAATCTTTCTTAAACACAGATGAAAACATAACCTCCTTCTCTGAGATAATTAAGAGTTTGACTCCTGTGGGTTTTTGGTGCCAGAATATTTTACTGTCATCATATTTCACGTCAACAATCAATCTCTTTTATTTCTTGTATCTTGAACTTTTAAATTTCAACTCAATAGCAAAATATTCATGAGGTTTCCCCCTAAAACAGAAAGTGAGAAACTCAGAAAGTAGATTTTTAACATTGAGGGAAAAACTGTTCAAATCAAGTCTGATGACAAAATTCAACAGTAAAAGTTTAAAATCCTCAATTGAACAAAATAATCAATAGAACGAGGGCAAACTGTGACATGTGAACAAATTATTTATCATCCGTTCATTCACGTAACAGATCAAACGTGACTATGAGAAAGAAGAAAATTAAAAGAGATATATTTAAAATCAGAAAGCACAGTTCGAACAAAGTAAAATAAAAAAGAGAGAAAAAAGAACAAACAGGTAAAGATATTTAATGAGATCAAATAAATTGAAAGGAGGAATCTTTATAAAATTGGAAAAATAAGTTAAATGAGTTGAATCATTTAGAAAAATAAATTAAATATTGTACCATGACAGTGGCCGGGACAAGGGGCTGTTGGAGGGATGATTTTGTTGGTCGTCCAGACCTGATGTGATTCTATCTCTGCAGTCACGCTGTGTCACGTCCTGTTTTTACTCATTAAGCACTAAATCCTCAGCTTTCTCACCTTGCTCTGAATTATTAACGTGAGTGCGAGAAGCTGCGCGGTGCCTGCAAAGAGCAATGAGATAAAACTCAGGCAATTTCATTTCACTCCACTGACCTTATTAAACTTTTATATACCTGGTTATGCTATCACCTGCATTCATAATGTAATTAGAGATTGTCTCGTCATGGAGCGTCCAGTGGATAAACAACCATGAAGCCATTTTTAAACTAACACGGCTTCTAAATCCTCCACAAAAATAATCTTTATTTTCCTCAACCGAAATTAAAGATGAGTGTAAAAGAGTCGAAGCTGCTCTGTGAAGTCACTGGACTGATTTCGATGAAACAACACTGGGGCGCTATAGATAAAGGTCAAACTCAAACTTTGAAATGCCTCAGCTCCTTAAACAAGTCCAATTAACACTGACCTTTCTGCGTGAATCCAGAAAGCCTCATAAATCACACTGCCGGCCGATAAACGACCTGATTTTTCTTTTTAATTTGCTGGACGCAGGTTAAGTTACAGCTGTAACTGTGTCAATGAAAGCAAACCCAGCAGACATTGGGTGTGCATGTCTTTGGACTTGTAGGACGAAGCTGGAGGACCTGGAGAACGTCAACACGACCTGGGGAGAACATGCAAACTCCGAGCCGGATCCAAACCTGGAACCTTCTTCGCTCTGTGAGGCGACGGTGCCAACGTCTGCACCGCTGTGCTGCAGGAAGGGTTTGCCAGATGCAACTAAACTCCAGAGATATTAAGCAAATCTTCAGTTACTGACAGGAATAAATTAAGTGGATAACAATAGTGATTCAGCAACAATTTATAATGCAGATGTATTCAGACCAGGATCCATTTTGCATCTTTTATCTGTTTGAAGATGGATTATTTGAGTCGTTGTCTGGAAATCCCGGGCGTATATCAGTAAGAACTGTTGGCAGATTAGTCTTCCTCTGTGTTAATGCTGCTAAAGCCTCGTCTTCAACAGGGACTTTGACGACGCAGAGATGAATCTGATGAGGCTTTAAAATGACCCGCATGTCTCTGAGCAGCTCTGGTTCAGGTCCAGACTTTGGCAGAGCAGACGTCCGGCCTCAATCACTGCTGCTACTTAAACAAGCAGGCGGCAATTGGGTTATGAAAAGCACTTCCCTACACTCGAGCAGGATCTGTGAGTAAGAAACGACGGCAGACTGACTGAGATGAGAATGAGAAAAGCATTTGGCGAGAGAAACACAAACACTGGCTATTCTGCTGGAAGACATGCCGCCATTTCTACCTGCGGTGAAGCAGAGGAAGGTTTGTTCTGCGGCTCCGTGGGTTCGAGTCCTGCCGGTTGGGAAAGATAATGAGGATTAGATTCTTCTGGCTCACTTCTCACTGTGAAATGATTCATGGTGGGATCGTTAAAGGGAGACGTGTCCCACTGTCCGATGCAAAAGTGCAGGGGATATGATATGGACGGATGGAGATGATGTGTTGAAATGTATTTTTTGGCTTTTAAACATTCTTTGTCTTCATATTTGTATTTTTAAAAAAGAAATCAATGTGTATGTTTTGTTAACTTCGTGATGATGATGTTAATTTAACTAAAACATGTATAATTACTAATATTTGGGTGAAGTAAGAACTTTATCGTACGAGCACCAATACTGGACACTGATCAAAACTACAGCACTTTCCTTTTTTTATTTTATTTTGTGAATTGAAACTGTCACAGCAAAAATTCATTTTAGGTTTTTATTGTTTTTTTTACAGTGAAATTTGATCAAACTAACAAACAATGCACAATCAAATAATATAAAAACCTCTCTGTATAAAAATAAAAAATCTAATTACACAAGTCATAATGAGATTAATTGAAAGGAGCAATTTTTCATCTAAAAGGAACAAAAGTTTGATTCCAAAATGTTTAAAAAAAAGTAAAGTCTCTGTGGAATCTTTAATATTTTTCAATCAACAGTTAAAATCTTTATAAACATCATTTAAATTGGGGGGAAAAAAATGTATTCAGTCATTTCCCATATTGAAAAGCTGCAACACATAAATGAACCAGAAAGAATTAGAACACATCTGTAAGAGAAATACTATATTTACCATAACATTCATCCACAATGTCAAACATTCATCAGGTGTCTTTGACGATTAGATAAGAAATGTATTCTCGGTTGTAACGTGGGCGGAGCTGTTCCAGATGCTCCTGGATCTGGTTCTCAGGCAGAGTCATGTTTCCGTACTCTGCCAAGCTGTAGATGGAGGGTTGACAAGGAGCTGAAGCTTGAAGTGAATAAAGTGAAGCACACAGTGAAAATGCTGAATTCTTATTTACTTGGATTTGAAGAATTTAATTTTTACTCTGACGTACGTTTTCCTTTTTTTCCATGTTGAACAACTGTTGCTATGGCAACTATCACCACAACCACCGCAACAGTGAGAGCAACAGTGATGGTGTCATCAATAACAACAGGTCCTGGTGGTTTAGTGACTGCAATGAAAACACAGAAAAACAGATTAGACATCCCCCCCACAGCCAAATGCAAACAAGCTTCAGTTATTTTCTCAACTTATTCACTTCAACACAAAAAATAAATATATTTAAAAAGTGACATGCTCTCAATTCAATGCAGTCAAATGCAGCAAGGCCAGAATCTGAGTCATGTGTTGTCTTGAACCAGTTAGAATCCAAGCAGCAGCTTTTTGAACCCATTGAAGGTGATGTCAGAAAGTCTGTGTCTAGAGGCAATGCAGTCAAATATTCAGGGAACGTTTTCAAATGTTGGGACAGATTCAATATTTCAAAATTAACTTAAGTTGGAAGAAACAGGAAAACCGTCTAGAAAACAAAGTTATCAGCCGCTTGTGTTGTCGGTCACTTACCAGAATCTGAGAAACAATAGCGCTCAATCTTTATTATGTCCTCGGCCGAGCTGACCTGGTTACTATGGTTACAGATAACTGAGGAGCCATTGGACAGGTAGACACGGAGGGAGGCGCCCGAGGTCGTGACCTTGGACCTGTCTCCTCCCTCGTCCTGGCTGCAGGTTTTGTTGTCACATCTAAAAGTGCTGTTGATGTGATGGGAGTCCTGTGTGCTGCAGGTCACTGTGAGGTTACAGGAGTCGGAGCTCGAGGACACAGACACGTTCCCGTGAACCGGAGACACTGGATCTGAGGGGCAGGGACACGGGCATCAAGGGGTTTAGAAGTTGGGCGACTACTGTGTCGATATTTGAAATCTGAAGAAACCTACCTTGAACTGTGACGCTGTATTTACCTACAGATACGTCCTTATTCCCTTGAACACCTGCCCTGTAATGTCCACTGTCGGCTTGTTTTACGTTCTTCAAGAGCAAAGAGTAATTTTGAAAAATCTCGACCCTGCCCTGATAGGGGTCAGGTATAATTGTTGTGTTATCAGAAAACAATCTAATTATGTTTTCTTTTTCATTATATCTCCATTGAAATACATCTCTATCAAATCTGTGAACAGGAGCCATGACGTCTAGAAGCAGATCCTTCCCCGTCTGCACAAATACAGGAGTCACGATGTCGGAGCCTGTAGAAACAACACAGCATCATTTTATTAGGAAGTAAAGACACTGTAGTTTCTGTCCATTGTTACGCCGTCTTGTTTCTGCTCATCGTTGGTTCAATGATCGGCAGGATTACTTCAAAACTGGACACCAACAAAGCTTGGTGGAAAGATGGGACATGGAGTCAGGATTTATTTTTTACTTTCTTTAACATTGTGAGACGAGCAGTTTTTAATATTCTCCATGATTTCCCAGGGAATGAAATCAGGCATATTTAGGGGGCGGATATTTTTGAGTACTTTGGTGAAGCTCAACTCAATTTAAGAGACTTTTGGACCTTGGTGGACATTCTAGAGATTTCATTGAGGTTTTCCTGGTTGTCTACAAATCTATTTGATTTGTATATGTTTTCTCTTTTATCTTATTTCTACATGTTCATGCAGATTAATAATTTTATATATTGTTCCTGATGTGTTGGAACATATCACTTCTAGTTTTGTCTGAACAATTAAAATGTGATTCAGGGAGAAAAGAGCTTCAGTTCTTTTTTTTAGGTAGTTGTTGACCACTTGCCTTCAATAGAACCTGTCAACCTGATGAATGTGGGTAGTGATGTGAACATTACACTTCAACACAGTTAGAACTTTGAATTCATACTCAAGCCTCGGTGAAAAGATGAATAACGAGTCGATCACACGACAGTTTCTGAAGCTCACATGAAGAGGGCGAGTGAGGAAGAGGAAGAGGAAGTGACTACAACAGTCAAGTTATCTCGACTGTTGTCAATGTTTGTTTGTAGTAGGAAGAAAAACTCAAACTTGTTCATTGCAGCAGCTCATTTCTTAAACTGAACATTTAAAGTGGACGTGCAATGTAGTTCTGTCATAAATAGACAGAGAGACACTGACATGATACAGGAAACCTTCTGTCACTGAGCCTGTTGTAATATCGAGCTTTGTCTTTAATTCATTTGTTCTCTGTTGTTCTCTGTTCTCTGAGTCACTGCCACAGGTCATCACATTAATAATGATTCTGTTGGATTTAAAAGCTTTTAAAAAGTTTCTCCAGGTCTGTTATCACTCAATAAATTTTTTAAATTGAATTCAAGCATAGAACTGTTCTTCCTTTAAATATGTTTTAGAATAATGACATTATTAACAGCAACGACAACAAAAATCAACACAACGTACTTTGCTGAGACAGTCACATAAAACAATATTAGCAGAATGAAGGTGATAGAATTGAGTGTGTACCTTCAGCATCATATGAGCTCAGCAGAGAAAAAGCAAAGAGAAGAACGATGGGACGCATCCTGTCAAATGTGTCGTGTGAGGACGTGGTAAGAAGTTTTGTAGACCTCACTCAGCAGCAGCAGCAGGTCGTCTCTGGGTAATCCACATGTCTCAGTGTAGTTAAAGTTAAACTGAGAACAAACTTCTAGTTTATGTCAACGTTCTTTGACTTCTTGTGTTTTAGGGAAGTGGAAGTAAAGTGTGAGGGTGTGGGCGTGGCTTATCCTCTGGTTGTCTATCTATATGAACTTAAACTTTAGGACTTCCTCATGATGATGTTAATTTAACTAAAACATGTATAATTCCCAATATTTGGGTGAAGTAAGAACTTTATTGTACCAGCACCAATACTGGACACTCATCAAAACTATAGAACCTTCCCTTTTTTGTAATTTTGTGAATACAAACTGTCACAGCAAAAATCACTTTAGGTTTTTATTGTTTTTTTACAGTGAAATTTGATCAAACTAACACACATTACATTATCAAATAATATAAAAATCTCTCTGTATAAAAATAAAAAATCTAATTACACAAGTCATAATGAGATTAACTGAAAGGAGCAATTAAAAGAACTGCTACAAACTTTCTCACATTTTCATCTAAAAGGAACAAAAGTTTGATTCCAAAATGTTTTTTTTAAAAAAAGTAAAGTCTCTGTGGAATCTTTAATATTTTTCAATCAACAGTTAAAATCTTTATAAACATCATTTAAATTGGGGGAAAAAAATGTAGTCGGTCATTTCCCATATTGAAAAGCTGCAACACATAAATGAACCAGAAAGAATTAGAACACATCTGTAAGAGAAATACTATATTTACCATAACATTCATCCACAATGTCAAACCTTCATCAGGTGTCTTTGACAATTAGATAAGAAATGTATTCACAGTTGTAACGTGGGCGGAGCTGTTCCAGATGCTCCTGGATCTGGTTCTAGATGTAAAAAAACGTCTCAGGCAACAATAGTCCTGGAAATTGTCCAAATGTGGAAGACAATTTATGATTTTCTTCAGGACCTGTCAGACTTATCCACCTGTGCACGCTGGCTCTCAGGCAGAGTCGAGTTTCCAGACTCTACCAAGCTGTAGATGGAGGGTTGAGAAGGAGCTGAAGCTTCATCAGGTGGAGTCTGATCCAGATGTTGGCTCACGGTATTAACCTGGAAAGAAAAAGTCACAGAAAAGTTTTTGGGTGGTGCTCCAAAGTTTCCTTTTTTTTTACATCACAGATTTTATATCAGTATTTCCAGTGGGATTTCTCCAAGGGTCCCTCTAATTACACATATTTCTTTCTGAGGAAATCAAATGATCAAATCACGATTCCACTTTTCTTTTCCCCGTGTGTTTTAAAGGAACAGGTGGATGTGATAAGATCTTAAACGTGGATATTCGAGCCAAAGACTTTTGTTTGAGCACAAGCAAGCAGCAGGAGCAGTGAGGCTCACGTGGCAGGTGAGGCAGCAAGCAGCAGGACCACGATCAGCGAGGGGTCAGAGGTCATGTACAGTAACTAGACCAGGGGCTCCCAAACTTTTCCACGCCATGGCCCCCCAAACAGCATTAGCTTCTGGCCGGGGACCCCCTTTGCAAACCCACAGACAAGGCTACAAAATATGTAAAGAAACATCAACTTTTAGAAAGTTTTTTCTTATGTCATGAATGATGTTTTGACTGGCAGCCAATCAGAAAGATGAGCATGGCAAATATCATTTCGATAAGATATATTATTATAAATGATGTTTGATAATAATGATTAAACAACAATAATTAGATTATATATATATATATATATATATATACATTTTCTTTGTATCTTTCCTCCAATTTTCTGAGGCCCCTCTAGCGCCCCCTGGCGGCCCCCACTTTGAAAAACACTGAACCAGACCACCTGTCAGGAAAATGCAGAGTGATCGCTGTGTTTATCCAACAGAGGAAATACAACTCTGGCTTTTATTTTATTTAATTATCTATTGATTTATTTTGGCCCATTTCTTTTGCTCAAAACCATGAAACATTTCGTCTCGGAAGACAGATGTTAGAAAAGATGACGTAACTTTACCTGAACACTTTCGTACACTGTGTTTTTCATGTCCATGCTTTGCTCTGCAACTGAGTCACAAGTAATGTTCATTAGCTTTAAATCACAAATTCATTTAGTCATTTTTGTGATGTTGGTGACCCCTAGAGGTTCTATATTAACACAGCATTGCTTTTCATTGCTGTTGATAGAAAGATATAAGTGACTAACACATTCATTCATTATATGATAAATAACAAACAGTGGATTCACATCCGTACTGTAAACTGGGAGAGGATCTCAGATATTGTTCATTACATAATGGTAGTTGATTAGTGAATAAAGTGAAGCACAGTGAAAATGCTGAATTCTTATTGACACAGGTTTGAAGAATTGAATTTTTATTCTGACGTACTTTTTCTTTTTTTTCGATGTTGTACAACTGCTGCTATGGCAACTATCACCACAACAACACTGACAACAACAGTGACAGTGACAGTGAGAGCAACAGTGATGGTGTCATCAATAACAACAGGTCCTGGTGGTATAATGTCTGCAATGAAAACACAGAAAAACAGATTAGACATCCCCCCCACAGCCAAATGCAAACAAGCTTCAGTTATTTTCTCAACTTATTCACTTCAACACAAAAAATAAATATATTTAAAAAATGACATGCTCTAAATTCAATGCAGTCAAATGCAGCAAGGCCAGAATCTGAGTCATGTGTTGTCTTGAACCAGTTAGAATCCAAGCAGCAGCTTTTTGAACCCATTGAAGGTGATGTCAGAAAGTCTGTGTCTAGAGGCAATGCAGTCAAATATTCAGGGAACGTTTTCAAATGTTGGGACAGATTCAATATTTCAAAATGAACTTAAGTTGGAAGAAACAGGAAAACCGTCTAGAAAACAAAGTTATCAGCCGCTTGTGTTGTCGCTCACTTACCACAATCTGAGAAACAATAGCTCTCAATCTTTATTATGTCCTCGGCCCAGCTGACCTGGTTACTATGGTTACAGATAACTGAGGAGCCATTGGACAGGTAGACACGGAGGGAGGCGCCCGAGGTCGTGACCTTGGACCTGTCTCCTCCCTCGTCCTGGCTGCAGGTGTTGGCGTCACATCTAAAAGTGCTGTTGATGTGATGGGAGTCCTGTGTGCTGCAGGTCACTGTGAGGTTACAGGAGTCGGAGCTCGAGGACACAGACACGTTCCCATGAACCGGAAACACTGGATCTGAGGGGCAGGGACACGGGCATCAAGGGGTTTAGAAGTTGGGCGACTACTGTGTCGATATTTGAAATCTGAAGAAACCTACCTTGAACTGTGACGCTGTATTCACCCACAGATACGTCCTTTTCTCCAAAAACACCTGCACTGTAATGTCCAATGTCACTTTGTTTTACATTCTTCAAGAGCAAAGAGTAATTTTGAAAAATCTCGACCCTTCCCTGATAGGGGCTAGATATAATTGTTGAGTTATCAGAAAACAATCTAATTATGTTTTCTTTTTCATTATATCTCCATTTAAATACATCTCTATGAACTCTGTGAACAGGAGCCATGACGTCTAGAAGCAGATCCTTCCCCGTCTGCACAAATACAGGAGTCACGATGTCGGAGTCTGTAGAAACAACACAGCATCATTTTATTAGGAAGTAAAGACACTGTGGTTTCTGTCCATTGTTACTCCGTCTTGTTTCTGCTCATCGTTGGTTCAACGATCGGCAGGATTACTTCAAAACTGGACACCAACAAAGCTTGGTGGAAAGATGGGACATGGAGTCAGGATTTATTTTTTACTTTCTTTAACATTGTGAGACGAGCAGTTTTTAATATTCTCCATGATTTCCCAGGGAGTGAAATCAGGCATATTTAGGGGACGGATATTTTTGAGTACGGAAATCAAATCATGATTCCACTTTTCTTCTCCCGTGTGTTTTAAAGGAACAGGTGGATGTGATAAGATCTTAAACGTGGATATTCAAGCCACTACCTGTGTCTTCTGAAACATATTCATCCTCATGTAGGGGCAGAATTATTTTGATGAGCTAAATAAAAACCACACTTTCCTCTTTCTTCCTTCTTTCATGTACAGTAGCTTGAGATCCTTGCTTTTGTTTCTCAGACCTCATTGCACACAGTGAACAAAACTATTGACTGTTAATAAATATTGTTCCTGATGTGTTGGAACATATCACTTCTAGTTTTGTCGGAACAATTAAAATGTGATTCAGTTCTTTTTTTTAGGTAGTTGTTGACTACTTGCCTTCAATAGAACCTGTCAACCTGATGAATGTGGGTAGTGATGTGAACATTACACTTCACCATAGTTAGAACTTTGAATTCATTATCAAGCCTCGGTGAAAAGGGGAATAACGAGTCGATCTCACGACAGATTCTGGAGCTCACATGAAGAGGAAGAGGAAGAGGAAGAGACTACAACAGTCAAATTATCTCGACTGGTGTCAATGTTTGTTTGTAGTAGGAAGAAAGACTCAAACTTGTTCATTGCAGCAGCTCATTTCTTAAACTGAACATTTAAAGTGGACGTGCAATGTAGTTCTGTCATAAATAGACAGAGAGACACTGACATGATACAAGAAACCTTCTGTCACTGAGCCTGTTGTAATATAGAGATTTGTCTTTAATTCATTTGTTCTCTGTTGTTCTCTGTTCTCTGAGTCACTGCCACAGGTCATCACATTAATAATGATTCTGTTGGATTTAAAAGCTTTTAAAAAGTTTCTCCAGGTCTGTTATCACTCAATACATTTTTTAAATTGAATTCAAGCATAGAACTGTTCAAAAACAACATGTATATGGAAGGAAGTCTTACTGAGAGAATCATCAATCAATCAATCAATCAATCAGTAATAATTTAAATATTTTTTGGGATAATGAAACAAACAACAAATATGAACACAACGTACTTTGCTGAGACAGTCACATAAAACAATATTAGCAGAATGAAGGTGATAGAATTGAGTGTGTACCTTCAGCATCATATGAGCTCAGCAGAGAAAAAGCAAAGAGAAGAACGATGGGACGCATCCTGTCAAATGTGTCGTGTGAGAGGTGGTAAGAAGTTTTGTAGACCTCACTCACTCAGCAGCAGGTCGTCTCTGGGTAGTGAAGCGACGTGAACGCAGCCCAGGTAGTCCAGCAGGACTCCTCCTTTAGCTCCTCCCCCTGCCCAGGTGCAGTATGGAAGGCCTCAGTTCAGTCTCCTCCTGGTCCCTGGTGGTGGTCACCTGCTCTTCTCGTCTCCTTGTGTCAGGTTTGTCTCTGTTTGTCTGTTTTAAGTCATACTTGTAGTTTCGATTTGCTCGTTTGCTCCAGATTTATTAAGTTTGCTTAGTTTAGGTACATTTCTGTTCGACTCCTTGTTGTGCGTCCGTATGTTTTAAGATCTTGTTTAATTATCAGTTGGGTTTTTGGTTTTGTTCACTTTTTGTTCTCTTTGTTTCAGGAAGTTTCTTCCTTTGATTTTCAGTGCGGACTGGGTGTCATCAGGTGGGGGGGGGGGGGCTCGGCACCGTGGTGAGGACCTCACTCCTGTTGCATGCAAGTGGGCACTGAGGCGCTTTTAGTGCACGTTGTGTTGTGATTTCTTTTGTAGTGTTGCACCCCAGGCGAGAGGGAAGGGGCACTTCTCCAGTAGTCTGCCTCCCACTGAGGCCCCGGCCCACTGAGTTTAGTTTTCTGTTGTAGTCATTAGAGTTTTAGTATTGTTATAGCCGGCTTAAATTTTTGATATTGTGTTCTGTGAATAAAGTAATTTTTGTTTACTTAGTTTATATTCGTCTGAACTTTCTTTTTGTCTCCACCAGCTCCAGTTCTTTTCTTCTCTTTTAGGAACAGTCCTGATTTCTTTGAGTTCTTTGAATCAATAAACATGGTTGCATTATGTAATTTGCTGTCTCTGCCTCCTCAGTCATGAACCTGTGTCCCTTTAGGTTTCTTTTCATTAAACTATTTTCTTGATTTACATTATATCCTGGGGTGCGAGGCCCCAGGTGGCGTTGTTGGTCCCTAAGTTATCGTTACCTCCTTAGTTATCTCTATCTCTCCCCTTATTTAATAAAAAAAAAACTCCACTCCTCGCCACATCTGGGTAATCCACACGTCTCAGTGTATTTAAACTGCCGCGAGAACGTACTTCTAGTTTTCACAAATGTTTTGTCAAATGTCAATGTTCTATAATTTCATTTGTTTTAGGGAAGTGGAAGTAAAGTGTGTGGGCATGTCTTATACTCTGGGTGTCTATTTATATGAACTTCAACTTTAGGACAGTTCACAGATGAAAAACAATGATTGTCTGGTAATAACATCATCTCGAGGTCGGTAAGTAAACACATTGATCTTGTACAAGTTTTGATAATGTGAGGAACTGACTGCTGGTTGGGGGGGGGGGGGGGGGGGGGGGGGGGGGGGGTTAAGTCCCAGGACAGACTTCCTGGTTGAGTGTGTGGAACTTGTTGGTTTGTCAACAGGGTGGAGTGACCACAGCGTCTGCATGGTGCATTTCTACCTGTGGTGAAGCAGAGGAAGATTTGTTCTGCGGCTCCGTGGGTTCGAGTCTTGCGGGTTGGGAAAGATAATGAGAAAATGCAGATGATGCATCAAAGCAAATACTGGATTAGATTCTTCTGGCTCACTTCTCACTGTGAAATGATTCATGGTGGGATCATTAAAGGGAGACGTGTCCCACTGTCCGATGCAAAAGTGCAGGGGATATGATATGGACGGATGGAGATGATGTGTTGAAATGTATTTTTTGGCTTTTGAACATTATTTGTCTTCATATTCATATAAAACATGTATAATTCCCAATATTTGGGTGAAGTAAGAACTTTATTGTACGAGCACCAATGCTGGACACTCATCAAAACTATAGAACCTTCCCTTTTTTGTAATTTTGTGAATTAAAACTGTCACAGCCAAAATCACTTTAGGTTTTTATTGTTTATTTTACAGTGAAATTTGATCAAACTAACACACAATACGTTATCAAATAATTTAAAAATCTCTCTGTATAAAAATAAAAAATCTAATTACACAAGTCATAATGAGATTAATTGAAAGGAGCAATTAAAAGAACTGCTACAAATTTTTCTCATTTTCATCTAAAAGGAACAAAAGTTTGAATCCAAAATGTTTAAAAAAACCAATTTGAAATTTGTTCAGCTGCAACATGAAACTTCAACACTAGATATCACAGAATTCTGTTCACTGTACCTGCAAATTAGGAAAAAAATGTATTCAGTCATTTCCCATATTGAAAAGCTGCAACATATAAATGAACCAGAAAGAATTAGAACACATCTGTAAGAGAAATACTATATTTACCATAACATTCATCCACAATGTCAAACCTTCATCAGGTGTCTTTGACAATTAGATAAGAAATGTATTCACAGTTGTAACGTGGGCGGAGCTGTTCCAGATGCTCCTGGATGTAAAAAAACGTCTCAGGCAACAATAGTCCTGGAAATTGTCCAAATGTTGAAGACAATTTGTGATTTTCTTCAGGACCTGTCAGACTTATCCACCTGTGCATAATGGCTCTCAGGCAGAGTCATGTGTTGAGACTCCACCAAGCTGTAGATGGAGGGTTGAGAAGGAGCTGAAGCTTCATCAGGTGGAGTCTGATCCAGATGTTGGCTCATGGTATTAACCTGGAAAGAAAAAGTCACAGAAAAGTTTTTGGGCAAAGGCTATTATATCAGTTATTCCAGTGGTTTAGTTTTTATGTGCGGACAATTAAAGTAATCCACCAAGAATCTATATGACTCCTCATTTTCCATATGCAGTTTGTTGTGAGACACACATTCAGCAGATTCAGCACACGCACGCAGCTCAGAGACACAGACCTGGAAAGATCTGGAAATTCGTCACTCGATCCGGAGCAAAGAGTTTTGTTCGAGCACAAGCAAGCAGCAGGAGCAGTGAGGCTCACGTGGCAGGTGAGGCAGCAAGCAGCAGGACCACGATCAGCGAGGGGTCAGAGGTCATGTACAGTAACCAGACCACCTGTCAGGAAAATGCAGAGTGATCGCTGTGTTTATCCAGCAGAGGAAATACAACTCTGGCTTTTATTTTATTTAATTATCTATTGATTTATTTTCGCCCATTTCTTTTGCTCAAAACCATGAAACATTTCGTCTCGGAAGACAGATGTTAGAAAAGATGACGTAACTTTACCTGAACACTTTCGTACACTGTGTTTTTCATGTCCATGCTTTGCTCTGCAACTGAGTCACAAGTAATGTTCATTAGCTTTAAATCACAAATTCATTTAGTCATTTTTGTGATGTTGGTGACCCCTAGAGGTTCTATATTAACACAGCATTGCTTTTCATTGCTGTTGATAGAAAGATATAAGTGACTAACACATTCATTCATTATATGATAAATAACAAACAGTGGATTCACATCCGTACTGTAAACTGGGAGAGGATCTCAGATATTGTTCATTACATAATGGTAGTTGATTAGTGAATAGAGTGAAGCACAGTGAAAATGCTGAATTCTTATTTACATGGATTTGAAGAATTGAATTTTTATTCTGACGTACTTTTTCTTTTTTTTCGATGTTGAACAACTTTTGCTATGGCAACTATCACCACAACAACACTGACAACAACAGTGACAGTGATGATGACAGCAATAACAACAGGACTTGGTGGTTTAGTGACTGTAATGAAAACACAGAAAAACAGATTAGACATCCCCCCCACAGCCAAATGCAAACAAGCTTCAGTTATTTTCTCAACTTATTCACTTCAACACAAAAAATAAATATATTTAAAAAGTGACATGCTCTAAATTCAATGCAGTCAAATGCAGCAAGGCCAGAATCTGAGTCATGTGTTGTCTTGAACCAGTTAGAATCCAAGCAGCAGCTTTTTGAACCCATTGAAGGTGATGTCAGAAAGTCTGTGTCTAGAGGCAATGCAGTCAAATATTCAGGGAACGTTTTCAAATGTTGGGACAGATTCAATATTTCAAAATTAACTTAAGTTGGAAGAAACAGGACAACCGTCTAGAAACAAAGTTATCAGCCGCTTGTGTTGTCGGTCACTTACCACAATCTGAGAAAGAATCACACTCAATCTTTATTATGTCCTCGGCCGAGCTGACCTGGTTACTATGGTTACAGATAACTGAGGAGCCATTGGACAGGTAGACACGGAGGGAGGCGCCCGAGGTCGTGACCTTGGACCTGTCTCCTCCCTCGTCCTGGCTGCAGGTTTTGTTGTCACATCTAAAAGTGCTGCTGATGTGATGGGAGTCCTTTGTGCTGCAGGTCACTGTGAGGTTACAGGAGTCGGAGCTCCGGGACACAGACACGTTCCCATGAACCGGAGACACTGGATCTGAGGGGCAGGGACACGGGCATCAAGGGGTTTAGAAGTTGGGCGACTACTGTGTCGATATTTGAAATCTGAAGAAACCTACCTTGAACTGTGACTTTGTATTTACCCACAGATACGTCCTTATTCCCTTGAACACCTGCCCTGTAATCTCCACTGTCGGCTTGTGTTACGTTCTTCAAGAGCAAAGAGTAATTTTGGCGAAAAAACTCGACCCTTCCCTGATAGGGGTCAGGTATAATTGTTGTGTTATCAGAAAACAATCTAATTATGTTTTCTTTTTCATTATATCTCCATTGAAATAGATCTCTATCAAATCTGTGAACAGGAGCCATGACGTCTAGAAGCAGATCCTTCCCCGTCTGCACAAATACAGGAGTCACGATGTCGGAGTCTGTAGAAACAACACAGCATCATTTTATTAGGAAGTAAAGACACTGTAGTTTCTGTCCATTGTTACTCCGTCTTGCTTCTGCTCATCGTTGGTTCAATGATCGGCAGGATTACTTCAAAACTGGACACCAACAAAGCTTGGTGGAAAGATGGGACATGGAGTCAGGATTTATTTTTTACTTTCTTTAACATTGTGAGACGAGCAGTTTTTAATATTCTCCATGATTTCCCAGGGAGTGAAATCAGGCATATTTAGGGGACGGATATTTTTGAGTACGGAAATCAAATCATGATTCCACTTTTCTTCTCCCGTGTGTTTTAAAGGAACAGGTGGATGTGATAAGATCTTAAACGTGGATATTCAAGCCACTGCCTGTGTCTTCTGAAACATATTCATCCTCATGTAGGGGCAGCATTATTTTGATGAGCTAAATAAAAACCACACTTTCCTCTTTCTTTCTCTCTCATGTACAGTAGCTTGAGATCCTTGCTTTTGTTTCTCAGACCTCATTGCACACAGTGAACAAAACTATTGACGGTTAATAAATATTGTTCCTGATGTGTTGTAACATATCACTTCTAGTTTTGTCTGAACAATTAAAATGTGATTCAGTTCTTTTTTTTAGGTAGTTGTTGACTACTTGCCTTCAATAGAACCTGTCAACCTGATGAATGTGGGTAGTGATGTGAACATTACACTTCACCATAGTTAGAACTTTGAATTCATTATCAAGCCTCGGTGAAAAGGTGAATAACGAGTCGATCTCACGACAGTTTCTGGAGCTCACATGAAGAGGAAGAGGAAGAGGAAGAGACTCTGCAACAGTCAAATTATCTCGACCGTTGTCAATGTTTGTTTGTAGTAGGAGGAAAAACTCAAACTTGTTCATTGCAGCAGCTCATTTCTTAAACTGAACATTTAAAGTGGACGTGCAATGTAGTTCTGTCATAAATAGACAGAGAGACACTGACATGATACAGGAAACCTTCTGTCACTGAGCCTGTTGTAATATCGAGCTTTGTCTTTAATTAATTTGTTCTCTGTTGTTCTCTGTTCTCTGAGTCACTGCCACAGGTCATCACATTAATAATGATTCTGTTGGATTTAAAAGCTTTTAAAAAGTTTCTCCAGGTCTGTTATCACTCAATATATTTTTTAAATTGAATTCAAGCATAGAACTGTTCTTCCTTTAAATATTTTTTTAGAATAATGACAAAACTCAACACAACGTACTTTGCTGAGACAGTCACATAAAACAATATTAGAGGAATGAAGGTGATAGAATTGAGTGTGTACCTTCAGCATCATATGAGCTCAGCAGAGAAAAAGCAAAGAGAAGAACGATGGCACGCATCCTGTCAAATGTGTCGTTTGAGGAAGTGGAAGAAGTTTTGTAGACCTCACTCAGCTCAGCTCAGCAGCAGGTCGTCTCTGGGTAACCCACATGTTTCAGTGTAGTTAAAGTTAAACTGAGAACAAGCTTCTTCTTTATGGCAACGGTCTTTGACTTCTTGTGTTTTAGGGAAGTGGAAGTAAAGTGTGAGGGTGTGGGCGTGGCTTACCCTCTGGTTGTCTATTTATATGAACCTAAACTTTAGAACAGTTCACAGATGAATAACAATGATTGTCTGGAAACTACAACATTGAATGTGTGGAACTTTGTCGACGGGGGGGAGTCGGTCAGCTGCTCCTGGTCAGCAGTGATAAGAGCCACTGGTTAGACGGATGTCTGTGGTTCCAGTCAGGAGATTTTAATGATGGTTTTGGAAACCCCAGTGCATTTTAGTGCACCAGTAATCGTGGATCTAATTAAATAATCCGGGCATGTTTAGGGGACTGTAATCTATGAGTGTTTCCAATTTGCTGTGGATTGACATATTGATCTGGCTCTGGTGAATTTAAATGTGGTTTCATGTGGGGACTGATGGGCGGAGCTTCACTGTGTGCCATTCTAGTACTGGTACTGGACCCTGGAGCAATGGAAGGGGGTCAGCTGCTCCAATGAGTCCAGATTACTTCAAAAAAATAATAATTTCAAATTCCCATTGGTCATTTGTGGGACGTACTGGAAGAGCTCCGCCTCATAACCATGTCGACTGCATAAAGCATTTCAATCGCCACCTGGAGGCTGGCTGCAGTATGACTCCTCAACCCTGCCTCTTCCATGTTAGTTAACGGGACATGGACCAAGTTTGTTTTCAAATCGTTATTGAAGCCGTCTCAGTGTACCTTCGCTGCCTGTCAATCTAAAAGACACAACGTCAGGTCCAACACGTCGCCACTCGGCTTCAGTTGCTCTGACTGTAAAAGAATAAAAAATAAAAATAACAATTCATTTATTTGAGTGAGGCCCCTGATTTGTCATGACTGGCAAACAAACGGGGAGACTGTTAGAATGTGCGTCTTCATTGGCAAAAAGTAACCTGTGATTTCAGGAAAGTGAGTGCGTGAGAAGAAATGTGTTCAGTGGAAGAAACAAAGCCACGACAAAACGACACACAAGAGGTGTCAGTTTTGTGGCTTCAGTACATTTTTAGAAAAGATGAATTGATGCTGATGCATCAAACTCACTTGGGTCTTTCAGTCTTGAGAGATGCGATACTCAGCTTTCGTATGAGGACTTTCAGTGAAAGATGTAAAACAGGAAGTTTCTCATCATCAGCTTTATTTCATCACTTGTTTTAAAGAGAGAACTGTGTCACTGGAACTCTCCAGCTGCACTTTAAACACTAATAACACTCCACAGCTCCATGTTAAGTCAAGAAATGTTACAAACAGATTCCAACACATTCATATCTCGTCTTTACTTCGTCTGTCGAGTCAAACCGTCGCCATCACCGTTTATTTACGTTCAGTGATTTACAATATTTCACCTTCACATTCTCATCCCTCCCCACTCACCTCGTCATCTTCTAAACGTCCCTGTTGTCTAGAAGGAACAATGAAAAAGGAGGATTTCGACAAATCACCTGTAGTTAATTTTTTCAGTGTTAGAAAAAAAAACTCCTTTTTCACACGTAAAGAAAAAGAGCTTCTGAAACATTTTCAGTAAAACTCCCTAAGGGGCACTTACATCAATGCATGTTGCCTACAGATTAAATTCAGTTTGCTTGTTCTAATTAGGAAGGAAGCCTCTGTTGGAAATAATCAACATTTAATATGTGAGTAGTATTAAAAACCTATCTCTTCTAAGGTTATGTTCCAAACATACATAGGCAGCTAACCCTCCTAAGGTGCAAATGTACATAATGTAAATAAAGTGCTATATCACTCTGTCCTGAAACAGCAGTCGTTCAGAGAGACACAGTAGATTTGACTCATAGTTTCTGACGCCTTCTCAGACAGGAAACCTCTCAAACTATCATGCAGACGTTGTGGTTGGGGGGTGTTGGTGAGTTGTACATATAGCTGCCTTACCATCACCCACTGTCTCCATGATGATATGAAGGGGACTAGGGTCGAGTTCATTTGAAATGTTTTAAATAGAGTTTTGTGTAGAGTGGTTTGATGTATGTGTGTATGTGTGTGTCTGTGTGTGTGTGTGTGTGTGTGTGTGTGTGTGTGTGTGTGTGTGTGTGTGTGTGTGTGCGCAGCAGGAAGTTTTAGTGTGTGTGGGTGTTTCCTGCTCACTTTAACAGACTCAAGTTCTTCTCCTTCTTTAACATAGTGAGACAGGGCTTTAGCATAAGTGGAGGATTTGTGCCCTTCTTGTTTTGTTTGGTGTTGTTTGAATAAATAATCCAACCTAGTACTTCTTTAACAGTGTTGACAGTATATGTAGTAGTGGCTGTTAGGTAGTTGGTTATGCTCCTTCATATGAATACAGTCAGAACAGCAAATGTATAACAAACCATGCAGTGGTCGACAGTCCATACTGGCTTCCTGCATGTTCTGGTGTTACTGAGAACCAAATCTGTCTCTGATAGGAGGGAAGCCAGTGTCCAGAGCTGCTTTATATGATGTTTCAGTGACTTGGTGTCGATACTGAACTTGGCAGTCTCTCGCAGTCTCTCCCTTGTCATCCAGTCGACCGTCGGTTCACACATTGCTGATGCGAACACTGAGAGGAGTGTCTCTGACCCGGCCTCGGTCCTCCCCTCGCTCCCTGTAGCTCTGCTCCAGACGGATCTTCTCTGGATCGGACAACTCCGGCACAGTCCCGTCGCCCCCGTTGCTCTGGTACCCGTGCTGGGGGCTGGATGGTTTGAAGACGGGCGTGGTCTTAGTCTTGGCTACTTTGTCGAAGAAGGCAAAGTCAGCTACGTATTTACCTGTTGGAGAAAGGGAGACTACGGGGGGGAACTCATAACCCCAGAGGATCTCGTCGGGCAGGTAGGAGGTGCGAACCTGGCAAGTGGCAGAGGTCGGCTCCACCGTGGCGCTCATGATCACCAGCAGCTCAAAGTCAGCCAGTTCTGGATCTGTCCAGCCCCCACCTGGTGGACGGAAATGAGAAGTGAAGAAATGGCACATTGGAGGGTTGTAAAAAGGTGGAAGTTGAATAATAGGACAGAGGAATTAATAAAAATACTAAAGTTAAGGGCAGTCAGTGGAGATGATTCAATTGGGGATAACTTCACACTCTCAGTCTCACCTTGAATACATTTATTGTTTAAGATATGAAAAATGTTCAAGATACAGGTTCATATCCTGCTTCTTCACCTCTGTTCACCGAGCCAATCTTCGCCTGAAGTGCTCGTTGGATTGTGAGTTTCAGATGTCAGAAAGCTGTTGAGGAGAAGGTTTCTACATACCCGCTAAATCTCCTCACCTCCCGACTTACCCTTGGCTGCCCAGGCTCGCAGGGGGCTGCTGTCATCGATGATGTGGTAGAAGGTCAGGGGCAGGATGAGGAAGGGGCTGTCACTGGATGTGTCCACTTGGAAGGGGACGTTCCTCTGGTCCAGACGTACCGTCTCGCCCTCCTTGGTCAGAGACGTCTGGAGCAGTTTTCCACTCACCTGGAGGGAACAACGTGCACGAGCTGTTTTAGCTAAATTCATTCAACATTGGACAAATTGCTCACTGTCAGTTTGGAACCTGTAGGTGGTAAAATTTACAGTATATCCATGTACTGTACACTTGCCTGACACCCAAGCAGGAGGCTCTTGCGCATGTTGGCCACTCGGATCATCAGGCAGGGTCGACCTTCATGCGTGGACACCACAGCATGTTGGCTAAACTTTACTGTCTCTCCTCGCTTTTTTGGTCGAGCAACCTGATCAGAGAAACCTCGTGAACTTCTAGTTTCCGTTTGACAATCTTTGAAAACATTCACGTTGGTCTCTTCACATTGAAGACTTCAGATTTTGGGTCGGACATTATCCAGAGTTTGCAATTTACAAAAGAAGAACACAGAGTCAGACGCATTCACACAACAGGGAAATCTCCTGTATTTGCAGCTGTATGTTACCTTGGCCAGGAAGGTTCCGGTGATGAAGATCTCCATCAGCATGGTGATGACCAGCTGGACAATGAGGAGGATGACAGCCGCTGGGCATTCCTCAGTGATGCAGCGGAATCCATACCCAATGGTTGTCTGGGATTCCAGGGAGAAGAGGAAGGCCCCCGTCAGGGTCTGCATCTGCATCACGCAGGGTGTGTGGTTCGACGGAGGGTCGAACTCTGGAGAAACATGACGCAACATAGTTTTGTATTTTTACTTCTGTACATTTTCTTGTGAGATTCAGGTCATTTTGAAATCTGAAAAACAAAACATTGCAAGGGAGAATAAGTGTCTGAGGTGAAAACATGCTCTTGGTATGCACCATGACACTGGATGTTATCTAACTTCTACTTCTTACATTTTGCTGGAAACATGTGACATTGAAGGTCCAGTGTGTAAGATTTAGGTGAAAGGGAACTATTGGCAGAAATCCTCATGATGTTTTCACGAGTTCGTTTCATCTAAATTTGATGAATTGTAGTTTTCTTTACCCCAGAAAAGGCCCTTTATATTCAAATACTCTATATTTAGAGGGGAACCAGTTTGGGAACCAGAGGGTGGCCGGTTCAAGTCCAGCATGGACTGAAAAGTATGGAAGGTGGACTGGTAGCTGGAGAGGTGCCAGTTCACCTCCTGGGCACTGCTGAGGTGCCCTCGAGCCAGGGCCGGGTCTAGGCAGGGGCAAGAGGGGGCCTGGCCCCCTCAAATAAATGTTGTGCCCCCTCAAACTAAATCCCCCAAAATATATTAAATTTCATATATTTTTTATTATCTCATGCTTCTCTCCTCCGCTCCACTTCTTAATGTCTTAATATCTTGCTTGCCCTCTCAAATATAAAATATATCAAGTTGTTTCTCATGTCATGTTTCTCACCTCCGCTCCATCTCCCCTTTGTGCAGTCAGTTTAGGTTGAGGGTAGGACATACAACTAACAACCCAAGTTCACATATGGTTAGTCTAACAACAATAACTACAATGAAATAAGTGTGCCAAGCATTTGAGACCACAGTACTTTACAAGGCACTTGTTCAGTGTACCCGCATCCTAGTGAGTGAATTTGTCAATTAGACATGGTAAAAGGTGCTGGAGCACAATGCCCCCTCAAGATTTGTGGCTGCCCCCTCATACATGCCTGTCTAGACCCGGCCCTGCCTCGAGCAAAGCAGCAAACACCCCAATTGCTTGCAGGGCGCCTCTCCGGGGCTGCCCCTCACTCTACCACCTCTCTCCGTGTATCGTCTATGAGCCCTTTGTGTGCGTGTGTGTGGGTTAAGAAACTGCATGTATTGAAATGAGTGTAAAAAGAATTTCCCCCTTGGGGGATCAATAAAGTTTTTCGCTTTCTTCTTTAGATCAAGGGGGTCAGAGAGAGAGAGAGAGAGAGAGAGAGAGAGAGATACAGACAGTCGCAGCAAATTAGGAGTCTCTGTGACCTTCTCCTGCTTGCCATTGAGCAAGACATAGAGTATTTGATAGACTATATTGGATGCTTTATTTTTATATCATTCATTCTGAGCAGAGTTTCGATAAGTTTTAAGTTCGAATATTTTCATGATTATTTTTTTGCCTGTTTTTCATTTATTTATTCGAGTTATGATAATTTGAGTTAGACTGTGTTGACTGTGTTCACAAAAATAAATATATAAGTTAAATATATCCTACTGTGTTTTTTCTTAATGGCAGGGGGGCCTCTTTTTTTGGCTTGAGCACAAACATGTCTGTGCATGTGCCTACTAAACACCTTTACACGAAAAGAAAGTGTCCTTTTGAAGACATGTGATTTCCTGTCATCATCATTTTTAACATATACGGTTAAAATTAGGCACCTTTAAACGCAGATAATTCCAGTGAGTAGGTAACCACCCTCCAACTTTGAGTCAAGCATGAATCATTTAAAGTTTCCACTCATCGTATCTCCCCCAGACACAGATTTGAGATTTCCCTCTATGAGAGATGAGTTTGGAAACTGAATATAAAATAAAATGTTTTCACTGGTGTTTAATCTAAATTGTATGAATTGTTGTTTTCTTTACCATAGAAGAGAGTATTCAGTATTCAGTGCAACTTCACCGCTAGATGTCACTAAATTCTACACACTGAACCTTTAAGTCAAAGTGAATAAACGTATTTACCACGCATACTTTCCCCACTAACGGCCATGAACCCCACCTCCTCCATGTTAGTAGATGGGACATGGACAAAGTACACACAAAGTAAATGTTTCTCAATTATATTTTCTTTCATTTAAGAATAATTATATCATACTGATGTAAGTTCTCATTCAATTACTTATGACAGCTAATTGACAGCTGAGTGTGAGTCAGAAAATGGCAGCAACCAAGATAGTTTGGCTTCGTTTTTGTAAAAGGGGAAGAAGTGGAGATCCACCATCCACGTTTTCTGTGATTCTGAGTTTCAGAATCCAACAATACAAGATGGCAGCACCCTCATCGGAGCTATTTCAGCTTAATTTTTTCAGACGTGACGTTATGTCAGGCGATGAACTGCGCATGAAGCCATTGACGGCACCCCTCCTCTCTCACCCAGCAGGTCTCCATGCACCAGTGCCACCAGGTACCACAGCACCCCGAACAGGAACCAGGTCCCTGCAAACGTCGCCGTGAACACGAAGAGCTTGTAGCGCCACTGCATGTCCAGGAACGTCGTCCAGAGGTCACGCATGTACAGAGCATTCCGCCCACTGATGTGCTCGATACGCACGTTGCTGCGTCCATCCTTCGACAGAACACGCCTCCTCTTCCTCAGAGTCCCGCCCGCATTGGAAATGCCGCCCAGCAAAGGTTTCAAAACATCTGTCTGTGTCTGGGAGTGGCACACCTTCTGAGGGGAGGAGCTACGAGAGGAGGGAGGTGTGGCAGATGTCATCTAATGGACAATAAAAATAAGAGGAGTTAAATTAAGTCATTTCACAACTTGGATAAACACAACTTTCATCAGTGTGATGTGTTCAAAAAAACATGAAACTGCCCACAATGACTGCAGACTCTGGTAGATTCCCCTGCCGCCACCTGCTTCTCCTCTCTGGGAAAATTCACCTCAAATGAAACTGGTCTTACTATAAGTTATTTACACATGTACCAAAGAAAAATGAAAGACTAAACTTTTTCTGTAAATTACAAGGCCAAGGGGGTTTTGGAAGCCTGAGGCAAAAGGGAAGTGCATCAAAGAAATGTCCTCTCTCTCTATTAGCAGACAGCTTGTTGAAGGGTTCCCCTCTCAAGTTGGGAGAAAGCCCCCTAACCTGTTGCT
The DNA here is from genome assembly GCF_024713975.1 of Paralichthys olivaceus. Lineage (NCBI taxonomy): Eukaryota > Metazoa > Chordata > Actinopteri > Pleuronectiformes > Paralichthyidae > Paralichthys > Paralichthys olivaceus. Next base: position 2,531,527 of record NC_091108.1, on the reverse strand, counting down.
ACGCCCCTGTCTGTGTATTTTCTCAGTCTATAGAAAATCTATATATATCCTCCACCTGCAACACACACTCCAGTGATATGAGCTTTGTTTTTTTTTAATGCTTTACTCTGTGGGGTGTATGGATGTCAGAACATTCAGGCCCTGTTCAGACCTGGTGTTAACATTCACACACTGACAGTCACTGTATCTCCGAGTACTTAACACGCTCACTTACGTCCAACAAATCATGCAGGCCAGCAGGAAGAGGATGAGCCACAAAGCAGGAAGATAAGGAGGAGGAAAGAGAAAAGAAAGAAGAGTAGAATTAGGATGAAGACATGCAGCATTAACCCGACAAACCTGTCCACACAGAGTCTCACTTGTGAGTCCGCAGAGAGAGGAGAACCCTGAATGAGTTGATTAAGGTAAAAAAAAGACTGAACTTGGATGTTTATCTGGATAAAGTTTTTCTTTCTAGGCGCTACTGTTGATTCTGACTAAAGAAGCTGTTAGTGGACAAAGACTGAACTTCTCACGGGAAACTGGAGACGGCTGTAAGAGTTTGGTAGGAAAAGGGCCAAAGTTCGGCTTTCTGGTGGCCTGCTTCTCAGATACGCCCCCCTGTGACATACAAATGTTAACGTTGGCCATAAGTACGCAGACACCCAAAAACTACACTTGCATAGGGTTGTTGAAAATCTCATCTCTCCAGATTTGACCTCATTCAGCTACAAAAGCTCTGGCGAAGAATGAACACTGATATCAGGGCGTTAACCGGCAGTGAAAGAAGTACTCAGATCTACGTAGAAGTACCTCTACAACAAGGTAGAAATATTTCCCTACAAACAAAAGTCCCCAATTTAAAAAAAATAAAAAAGTACTCATCCTGCAAAAAACTTAACATCAAGTGTGAGGAATGAAAAAGTGTCTGTATATTTTTATCCGAGTGGTGTAAATGATAAATCATAAATCAATCAGCTTTAATCACCTCACACTTTTGTGATTATGCAAGCGTGAGCCCCTCAAACGCTCACGAATCACAATGACACCATTGAAAAACTTCACTCTTTCAACCCTGCGTCGCCCTCTCGCCCCAATCCTCCACGTCACACACACACACACACACACACACACACACACACACGTCCTGGAGAAACACACAGCTCCCACTACAGGCATATCAGGTGGATGATGATACAGTAAATGGGAGGAAATGAGTGTGAGAAGACATATGACCATATTTTCTTTGACCAACCTCTCCAGTCGGATGTATTCCATCTCCATGGCAACACGACCACTTTACTGCACTGGCCCGGACTCAGCGAGCCGCATCCAAAACATGTGAATCAAAACTTTTTCTCTGACCAAACAAAAGAGCGCTCAATGTTTTTCTGATCTCCCTCTCTCTCTCCCTCTCTCTCTCTTTACTTTCCTCTTTCTCTCTCCTTCCATCGCTCTCTCTCTCTCTCTCTCTCTCCTCTGTGTACACAGGAATGCTTTGTTTGGAGCCAAGATAAAAGAAACAAAAGACACCATTGACAAAAACGACTCTGTGCCCATCCGTGTGTGTGTGATCATGTGTGAATGGTATTGCAATTACATGTGTATTTCCTTGTTGTGTGTGTGTGTGTGTGTGTGTGTGAGAGAGAGAGAGAGAGGTGTACATGGAGGTGTACATGTGTTATTTTGTTTGCATGTATGTGAGTTTGTGTGCAATTACATGTGTGGGGGGGGTGAGAGACAGAGAGAGAGAGAGATGAGTGAAAGGGAGAACGACAGAACGGAAGAGAGGAAGGGAGAGAGAAAGAGATCTGTGACAAAAGGCCCTCGTTAGTATTCTGGAGTGAGGAGTAATCCCCCTCCGTCTCCCCCTCACACTCACACACACACACACACACTTTTTCTTTCTCCTCCTCCATTTGTTTCGTCCTTACCTTCCTCGATTTCTCATTCTTTCCTTCTTTTGCTGCAAATCTTTAATTCACCACTCATCATCAGTCTCAACTCCTCCGACTCCTCGTTAAATTCTAGTGAACCTGCTGCTCCTCTGATTCTCAGTGTATCAGACTTCTTCACTTGATTATTTTGATTTGCCAAAACCTGTTCAATATAGGACACTAAAGTGAAAATTAAGTAAGAAAGGAAAAAAATGCATTAATTGATTTAATTTGAAGACTCATATAAACTGAAAATTTTGAATTATTAGAGATAAAAACACAGTAAAGCTAACGATTGATTAGTGAGGAGTTTTTCTCGAACTCACGATACTGCGAGAGTGAGAACCCGACAAGAAACCCCCATATGAGTCATGTTTACGTTTTAACCTCAGCTTCAGTTTCATGAATGGCCAGATGTTCCCACACGTGGAGGTGACAACTTGTCGCTGCACAAAATAAAACCTGAGAATTATTTAGACGTAAATATGAACTTGTTTTATGTAGTTTATATTGTTTTGGTCCCACTTGACGGACACTTGTGTTATTATTGTTTTTTTTTTACAATTTTTATGCATTTCCAACTGTCATCATTTTAATTACCAGTTTAATTCATGAAATATAAATAATCATGCAAATATATAAACAGTTTACAATGGATGAAACATGATTCTACAAATTGTGAATCTGTACAACAACATGCACATTTCTTATCAGAATAGATCGTTAGACACGTTTGAGCAGATGAGGAACTTACCTGTCAGAGGATTTTTCATTCATTCATTAATGAAACAAATCAAGACATTTGATTTATTTATCAATCTCAGTGGTTTGCATCGCTCTCTGCTGTTAAATGTGAAGCTTACCTTTCAGTAACCTAAGTGACCGGTGCAGAGAAGAGTTAGGAGCCCGGAGCTTCAGCCTCTCGTCCACATGTCTGCTGTGTTGTCATGCTCGCAGGACACAACTGGGCCTGAAACTGTGCAGGAACAATAACTTCAGCAGCGTGCATCCCTGGACATTGATGCACCATTAAGGAGAATTATTGGTGTGGTCACTGGCTTACCGGGCTCCTGTTCCTGACCCGAAGCCCGGACTCACTGCTCGCAAATTCTCCCCAAAGAGACAGGACTTGGCTTTATAAGAGGCATCCCTCTCTCACTTTTACTCTTTCCCCCTCTCTCTCTCTCTCTCTCTCTCTCTCTCTCTCTCTCTCTCTCTCTCTCTCTCTCTCCCTCACTCCTGAATTCCTGTTGTGTCCTGCTCACGTCTGGGTAATTGCTGTAATAACTGATCGCCACTCCCTCCAGTCTCAGTTCCCTCTCAGGATAATAAAAGGTTCCACAAAGGCACCACAATGGGACCTCTGCGAAAACTGGCCTGAGAGAGCAGGGGTTCAAAATGTTTACGTTTTTCTTTTTTCGAACATGTTTTGCTGCAGCTGTTGTTGCATCACTCCTTCACTGAGTCTCAAAGAAGCAACACACACACACACACACGTGGACACACACACACATGCTTGGGGCCTCACATGCACATTGTCCACAAAATGCACCAACAAACTGTCGCAACAAACCACCCCCTGCAGCACACACAAACACACAAACACTCTTTTAGGGGGCACCACAGAGCCCTCTATTCATGGCGCCCTTGCCGTGTCCAAGTGCGTCTGTACTGAGCGTCCTGTGAGGCTCAAACACATGAAGAGGGACATCCGTGAGGTGAATACCGCCCCTTATCCTGCCTCAGGAGAGGGTGACAAAGCATTATTTAACTGAAAGAGGGAGAGGTGGATGGAGTTGATGAGGGCCACTGGTCCAATGTGCTAAAGAGTCCCTGTGAGTGCGCCGGCTACAAAGTTCAGAAAAGGAGTTTTTATGTTTCGGGGGGTTCTGTGCTGGTAGACAGTCATGTACCTGCAGGGGTGGATATTAGAAAACATGGAGGGTGCATGATATCTTGTCTTTCATTTTCTGTCATCCATCCAGGGAAGTCCATCCTCAGAACCGGGGAGCGAATGCAGCTCTTGATCAATAGCACTTTTGTGAGTTGCTGTGAGGATGCATGTCGATACGGAGGACCCATGCATCAGGGGCCCCAGCAAGCCAAGCCGAACAATTAGCGAAGAGAGAGAGGCGCTCGCACTCTGCATCAGAGTCTACAGCTGGTCGTCATGCAATCTGAACCTGCATGAGAGGAACCGTGTTGCATTGTGGGAGGAGACAATCTGCAGTTCTCTCCTAAAGAAGAGAAGATGCGGAAACAAAGGCATGGTGCAATGCAATGCATCAAAGATAAGCAGAAGGAAGAAGACTTTTGTAAACACGGCGGTCAGAAGGACTTGCATCACGAACTTAATTTGGAAATTCGTTGGAGTTCATCTTTAGAGCTGAGTAACGATGGTGGAGCCAGACAAGTGTCAGCTTGATGTGTCACGGCCTCTTTTTAAACTCCAGCAACACAAGTCGAACATTTAGCCGAGCCAGATCTCCTCCTCTGTCAGTTTAGTTCACAGTGTTAGATTATGTACAGCTCAGCCCATAGAACGAGCTCATTTAGGACCACAGGGTGCCATTTGTTGTCATGGCACCTAAATTGTGGAAGTATTTATTCCACCATCTCTGTTTTTTAAGAGTTAAACTGACTTTTACCTCTGTTTTATGATTTTCGGTCACGTGGACGATGCATTGTTTCATCTCATTTACCTGCATTTGCTTTTCTCTGTATAATCTTCCCACAGTAACGTGCTCTGTTAAAGCTCAACTGTTAAACCAGGTTTAAATCCACTAGATCCAGACTTTTATATTTTGCACACACTCAGATGTCAGTACTTCATGTGCCTTCTCGCTCTGAATGCTACTAAAATTCACCTGTAGTTAATCTGCCTCAGCGCATCTGTCACTCAACACAAACTCCTGTTTATTTCTCCTGCATCTCAGATTCACTGACTTTATTAAGAACTCGGGTCAAACCGCGCGTGAGGAGACGAGGACAATCAGCCGCGTGTCTTCCCATCACTGCAGATCGTTTACTGGAACTGCCGATTATCACACTTACAGTAAGTGTGAACCATGTTGAGAAATCAGCTTCCTTGCCTCTCCGTCAGATTCTCTCTCTCAAAGAGTCACGTTTGGTGTTTGCCACGTTGCTGTCGAACACTTATCTCCCGCGCAGGTGCTCAGTTGGTTTGAGATGTGGAGCAGGTCATTAGTGATGTTCTTATGTCAACGCTCGTTTGTCCTTTAATAAACTAGTTCTTCAGTGGTGGAGATTCACTCTGAGAAGTTTTCAGTATGTGGGCCAACGCTGCTTTTTGCTGTTTTCATGCATTCAAAGTTCAGTGTGTGTGATTTAGGTAACATGGATCTATTCGCAGAACTTTTATATGAAAAAATAATCCTGGTGATGTTTTCAATCATCTAAATTATAGCAATTGTTGTTTTGTTCACCCTAGAATGAGCTCTATATACGGAACTACTTCATATCTATATGCAGGATGTGGAGATGTGATAGTTAAGTGTTTACCATTTCCTGTCTCTCAACACAAGAAGATACGTGCGTGTGCGTGCGTGCGTGTGTGTGTGTGTGCGTGTGTGTGTGTGTGTGCGTGTGTGTGTGTCGGGGTCAGTCAGTGCTTTTGGCTCCTTGTAGAGCTGGTGTTGGTGGTCTTACCTCCGTTTCATTCATCCTTAGAAACTCCCTTTTCTCTCTCTTTCCAGCCTTTTATTTTGCTCTCCATCCCACCTCTTGCATATTTATTTGCTGTTTTGGTCACTGCTTCACTTCCTGTGGTCACCGAGAGTTTAGACGTCTGCTGAGTTTTTTAAATCCATCGCAAAAGTTGGTATTTGTTCTGGAATCTATCTTTGTTTACTTTATTGCTTCATTGAGTTTAATCGTTAATCAATATGTCATTAACTCAGCTATTCGTCAGCCTTTCAGTTGTCACACATTCACCAGATGATTCAAATTTTTAATTTTTAAAACAAAGGAATCTTCCATTGTTTTTCATCAATAAATGAGTGATAGCTCATGTATAAATACTTCAAGAGAGGATTTTCGTTGTACTTTTTTGTAGATGATCATCAAGTATCTCATAAAATAATTGTGACGAATGTACCTCCTAATTTCTCTCCTGAATTCTCATAAATATGAATAATAAAAGAGGAAAGTCTCTGCTTCAAAGCTCAGAAAAATAAAGTGTGAACAGGATTCACTTCTGCAAGTTAGACCTCAGCCAGCAGGTGGCAGCAGACGATAACTTCAGGTGTGTGTGTGTGTGTGTGTGTGTGTGTGTGTGTGTGTGTGTGTGTGTGTGTGTGTGTGTGTGTGTGTGTGTACTAAAACTTCTCAGAAATCCTCAGGACTCTCGTCCTCCTCCTTCCTCACAGTTGAAAGAGCCTCAGTCTGTTCACCTGTAAAACAGACTGAGCTGATCATGAGCTCAGATCTGAAGATGAGACAACAACACATGATTTGCACCAAATCACACGCACATGAAGACGTGACTGACCAGCAGCTCAGTCCTGACACATCATGACACGATCAGCTGCTGGTCAGACACTCACTGAGAAACCACGGACAGGAACACACGGAAGGAACAACGACACATCAGTGAGTCATGCGTGGTGTTGCAAATGACCTGTGATCAATCCTATGATTCAGGATCAATACCTGCAAATATTAGTACACGACTCAACGATCAGATTCAGCAAACGAAGCTACGTCATGAACCCTCAGCGACGGATTCATTCTTTTGCAGCAGCAACACGAGTGGATGATGCTCAGTGAACCTGCAGCACATCTGGAGAGACTGGGTCCCCAACTCATTTCTTTTTTATAGAAACATTACACACTGTGAGCGTGTATTTGTTCAGTATGTATCAGAGAGTACTGAGAAAACTGGAAAAGTCAAATGGACAAACCTTTCTGACTCAAAGTTCACGCCATGCTATTGTGGTCGATTTTGAATGATGTTCATTCAGAATTAATAACCCGACACGTGGAGATTATAACCAGCAGGGGGCAGTGAACGAAAGAAGTTTTCATCCTCAACTTTTTTTTAACAATACATCCAATAATAATCAAGATACTTCAAACTGGATCTGAAATCAAATAATGGACAAAGCAACCACTCCATTCTTAAAGCCGTGACGTTTCAGAACCAACGCATATTAAAGACGACCCAGTTTGTTTCCTCGACAATAAGATGAAGTTACCGTTGCCTGATATGTACTAGTTCTGATGTAATGAATACTACTTGAATGATATGATATACTACTATTATACTACTAGAAAGTATAATATTGTGAGGCAGTGATGTTTACGTAATATTTCCACGGACATTGTGAAGCTCGACGCTGACAAGGGATGAATTTAAGGACTCAGCTCTTCATATACAGTTTTTAATATTTGGTTTTTAGTTGCCATAGGTCAACTTTTTACTTAATTTTACAGTATTTTTCTGAAATTGTGTTCTGTGTCTTCCTATGTATTGTATGAAATATACATTTCCATCAGTACCTGCATTAGACAATAAAGTTTAGAGTCTTGTATCTTGAACCACTTGGGTTGAGAAGAGAAAAAAGAAAGACAATAAAAGACGATGAGCAAAATAAAACATGCCGGATGATTTCAAGGCCAGAAAAACATCTATGAAACTGTACAGATCAAGTATTTAGTATTTGTACAGCCCATATTCACAGATCACACTTTGTCTCACAAGGTTTAACGAGGTGCGACATCGTCAGTTCCCCAGCAAGAGCAAAGAAAAACGACCTAAAGAATCTCTACTAACAGACGAGAAGAAAGTAGAAACCCCAGAGAGAGAGACACGTGTGAGGGAAACTCTCCCAGGACGGACTCCAGGGAGACGGATGCTGGGAAATATTTGTGTCTGCTCTGGGTTTGCAAAGTAAACAGACCTGAGCGTCGGTATAACAGCTCTGAGAACTGTCAGACTACAAATGAGCTGTTACGTAACCAGAACAGTGGCTGCTCTGTATGTACAGCAGGTATGAGGAGCACACACACACACACACACGGAAATGAATACACACAAGTACACAGACACACAAATGTAATTCACGTACACTTCTCCTATGTCATCTCAGGACAGTTCATTGTTGTGTCCAGGTTCTTGAGGATTCCTTGAGATACAAGTGAACTTTTCCTTTAGTTTCACATCTGCATGAATTATACTGTGAACATCCCGACCAGATGTTTGTAACTACGTGTTTGTCAGCAGGTGATGTCAATCTAACTTCTCTCTCTCTCTCTCTCTCTCTCTCTCTCTCTCTCTCTCTCTCTCTCTCTCTCTCCTCTAGTTCCACCCTTCAGTCCAAAATGTCACCACACAGGACATTTCATGAGCTGTTGAAACTTTCGTCACGTCCTGTGCCTCTCCTCCGGCACCACCCTCGCACCAGAGGGAAACATTTTCAGACCTGAAGGCCTGAACGATCAGCTGCTGAATGTGGGGGGGGGGGGGGGGGGGGGGGGGGGGTCAAGTCCAGAGTAATGGTAGTGGAAGTGTTTATTGTGTTTTAAGTGCCTGCTATGGGAGATGTCTGGTATGCTGCCACACACACACACACACACACACACACACACACACACACACACTCCTGCAAATAGTGTCTGAGTGAAGATAATTAAAAGCCAGGTGTCCAACCCAACATCTGGTTTCTATTTACAACCCTGAATTACGTTGCTGTTTTCCTGTTGCATGTGTGTGTACGTGTGTGTGCATGTATGTGTGTACGTGTGTGTGCATGTATGTGTGTGTGTGTGTGTGTGTGTGTTGGGGGAGGGGGGGTTCCACTCTAATGTTAAAGTTTTCATTTGGAGCTGAGTATTATTTTGAAAAAGTGCACAAAGAGGTGTTTTGTTTTCATCATGGATTAAGTTGCGGGTATCATCGGTCTCGTGCAGAGTTATTGCGTCAGCACCAAACTCAACACGACCACGTTGTGCGAGGTGGGGTCTGTCGGTGCGTTCAGGTACCGTCGGAAAAACATCCTGCAGGTAATGCTCATCAGTGGTCAGAGACTAAATGAAGATTAAACATTAAAACAAAACTGAAAAGAAATTAATTAAAAACTGAAATACTCCTTTAAAGGTTATAACAGAACATAAAGGAGAATAATGCAGCAAGAATAATACTTCAAAACATCTATAATCTGTTGTTTCATCCCAATGTATATATTCTCCACTCCGCAATAATCACTGTGAATTTTTCCAGTATCTTTGTATATTGTTTAAATTTCTCTATATATTGTTTTTTATTCTTCATTTTGAATTCGTATTCTTATTTTTATATTTTTTTTCTTCTTTAAATAAAGTCGATCTTATCTTATCTTATAACAAGATAAGACAATTGCTCCTTTACATGTTAGGCTTTTAAACAAACATACTCAAACAGTATAAAAACTATTTTCTATTTCTTAAAGAGGACGAAATGAATCAGATGCCTTCCTGGCCATATTGTGTGATTGATGGAAGATAAAAAGAAGACGTGCTGGACTAGAGTTGGACTAAACTTAAAGTAAACTTTTAAAGTATAAATATAAATGGAATATAACTAATATATACAGTGAAAACAGACTATTTCACTGTATATATTCCCAACATGTGAGACTATATATATATATAAATATACAGTGACATGGATTGCATTGAATGAATATTGCAGTGAATTAAAAATATAAATATAAAGTGTCGCCTAATCGGAGTAACACTAGAAAGAGGATAAAAGAAGTACACAGAAAACTAACAGAGCAGTGGCACTAAGTAGATACTAGTTAATAATAATAGTGTTTTCAAAGTAATACTCCTTATTCTATACTTTAAGCTGTAGATCTCCTGTTTGTGGAAAAACTCCCTCATTATCACTTAGTCATAAATTTCATCCGTGCATCTTGTTTTAGAATTAGTTCCCGAACGCATCATTTGTTACTGGCACCACCGACGCGCGGAAACGCACGAGCCACTCCTGCGCATCAGCCAATGGGCGCCGGCGCTGCGCCGTGACGCACCGGAGGAGGATGTGGCCGCCGTTAACGTCGAGGGTGGGGGATGTAGGGAACGTGAACCGGGGACCAGTTCGTCAGGTTCCATCAGGACCCGGGTGACAGAACACGGATCAACCTGCGGAACTCCATCTGCATCGCGTCTCCATCATGTCCTCCACGTGAGTTACAATCCGACCCACTAGAATAATCTGATGTGCACATGAAGGAAATCTTATTTCTAACATTCGCTGTGATGCGTCCTCACCGGAGTCCTCACCGGAGGAGTCCTCACCGGAGTCCTCACCGGAGGAGTCCTCACCGGAGTCCTCACCGGAGTCCACGGGCTCATTTCAAATCGGAAACCGCACGTTTACTCTGAAAACCGTGTTTGAATGCTTTAATTGTCTGAAACGTTTCCTTCGCATCACGTCGCACAATTAAACTATTCATTGAAAGAAGCGCGCTCCCGCGTAGAGGCTGCGCACGACATATGTATGTGTCGGTGTGGGGCACGCGCAAGAGGAAGAATTTTTATTTATCGCGTTAACGCAATAATGAAATTTAAAAGAGCGCGCAACTCCAAACCCCTGATGGCGACACGGAAAAACCCCAGTTGGCACCAAATGCGCTCCGGCGTCACGTCTCCTTTCCACCCCCCCACCACCCACCCACGTGCACGCACACACACACACACACACAGGAAGGAGGATCATTCTGAGTAAAGTCTGACACTTGTCCCACCAGACAGCTCTGCAGACCCCGCGTCATCACCACGTCACTCGTTTCACTCCAACTCATTTTCTTTACTTTGACTTTGACAGAGAAAAGTTTTCCACCAGATCCGGATGCTTCCAGCTTCTTCAGTTCTGCTCTGATGTTCACTTCACGTCCCTCTGCACTGAAAACAAGACAGAATGTGATGATGACAGTGAAAGTAGAATCCACTCGAGTCAAACCAACAGATTTAAAAATGGAACAGGTGAAAAGAACTCAAAGAAAGTTCTGATGAGAGTTTTGTCTTAAGAAGGGACTGAAAAGACTAAACTGTCCCCAGAGGATAAGATAATCTTCTATTAGTCCCACTTGAGTCACAAACGAGTCGAGACACGTAAACGTGGAAAGTAAAGTAATATGTGTGACGCTAACATCATATAACAGGATCGAACATGTGCGATATTGAAGTTGCAGAAACGGACAGAAAATAAATAATAACAATAGAAACAAACATAAAAGTTAAATGTGCAGTTGTGATTGGAGACAACAGATAAGGAATAACTCTGATGTGTGTATTTGTCCTTGTGAGAACCTGATTTAAAAGGCTGCTCACTTCAGGTAGAACTCACTGGGTTAGCCGCTATCATGTATTTTCAAAAATAGATTAGATTTAACACCAAGTAATCTGACAATTAATACAAATTTTAATAAACTAATACTTGGGTCTATAAAATTTCAGGAAAAAAAAACAGTGAATATCTTCAAATATCTTGTTTGACTGGATAAAATGTATTAAATTTAAATTAGAGTATCTGCGTTTATATTTACTGATATCTGATGACATGAAAACTTGTATTTTGATTGTATAACAAAGCAGAATATTTACACTTTACATAACAAATATGTTTTTTTTTTCTCAATTCAAGATCTAGATATTTGGTTGTATTTGTGTTTTTCATTTTATTTGTAGTTATTTACCGTAAACTGTCAAATACAAACCGGATTAACTGACACGTTATGGTGCACGTGACGCTGAGGAGGAATAAGAACAGCACAGAAATACCGAACAATCTCTCCACATGTCGTCTAATGAATCAAATATCGTCAGCACCAGCCTTAAAAATCCAACATCCGGCAGCACCGGGGTGAGAATCTCACTTCAGTTTAGTTTCAAAAAGTTTTTGTTTCTGCAGTTTCGGTGTTTTTAGTTGTTTAAAATCTGTGGTAATTGAAACTGATTGCTCCAGATAACATTGAACGAGATCTGTGTGTGAAACTAATGAATGGTAATGACATGTGATACGAGCGTATTTTCTACAACACTCTTTTGTACGTGGGGCCTGGAACTGGATTCATCTTATTCCAGCTGCAGCTCTTATGACTGCTCCTTTATTAGCCGAGTAATCGCAGCCATCACTTTGCAACTTCGTGGTTAAGCTGAAAATTATCAGTATGCAAAGTGCAAAGTTGGCGTGCTGCACTGCAATAGATCCAGTGAAACCTCGTAACTCCACACACATGCACACATCGGGATAGAATGTGTGATTACTTGTGTGCGTTTGTGTAAATATTAGTTAGTAAAAGTTAGAAAGAACATGATAATAACTTTGGGATGAGCTGAAACGCAGCCTCTGATCCAGGTGTTTGAAAAAAAAAAAAAAAGGCTTGATCCCACTGATCTTTGTTTTCCTGCCTCTCTCTCTCTCTCTCTCTCTCTCTCTCTCTCTCTCTCTCTCTCTCTCTCTCTCTCTCTCAGCGACAGCTTTAAGGAGTGCAGGGCCACAGCGGATTGGCTGATGTCCAAAACACAAGTGCGGCCGACTGTGGGAATCGTGTGCGGCTCAGGTCTGGGGGGGCTGGCCGAGATGCTCAAGGACCCGCAGGTCTTCAAGTACAGCGACATTCCCAATTTCCCACGGAGCACAGGTACACACACCCTGAAGCTGTCTGGGTAAACACAGCTGTTAATCTGTGTGTGTGTTCCTGTTGTCTTAACAGTGTGTGTGTGTGTGTGTGTGTTGCAGTGCATGGTCATGCTGGACAGCTGGTGTTTGGGACTCTGAAAGGGAAACCGTGTGTTTGCATGCAGGGTAGATTCCACCTGTACGAGGGCTACCCCATCCAGAAGGTGAGTTTAAAATCTGCACCGGTCCATAAACTCCAAATCTGGTGTTACCGGGGGACCGGCAGGAAAAGTAGAGCGTCTCTGGAAGATGTGCAGACTTCAGTGCTTGTATGTCAGAAAGCGGTTTAACTCTGCAGCAGGATATTTAAAATCCTCAGTTCCCTTTATATCATAATTATTAACAATATAAATATTCCCCCTTTCATCATAATGGTATAAATCTAAGGTTTTGAGACAGTGACCTTGAGAAAACTGGTACAATGAAGATAAAGTAACTGTTCCTGCTGCGGAAAACATCTAAAACTAACTTTTCAAAAACTCACACGTTTGTCTTTCAAGGTTTAGAAACAATCGTGCTCACAAAATAAAACACAAACTTCCTGTAAAACCTGGAATAATAATAAAAAACGATCTGCACGGCGAGAAGCAAGTGAGAGGTTGTTTGTGTGAGCTGGTGTCTGGACTCAGTTATCAGGCTTTGAGATATCAGCGTGTTCCAACTCCTTCAGTCAGAATCCACTTGTTCATTCTTGTCCGCTCAAAAAAATTTGAAAACAACCTGAGGCTGCAAATATGGAAATTATCTTCCTGCCTCGATTGCTCTTGCGCCAGTGGACGTTTTATATTCTCAGCTTGAGGCTCGATTAAAAAAACAGGAATGTTCCCTCCAGAGATGCTTCGTAATTCTACCGTGTCCTAATCTAGTCTCCACTTCAGAGCGTCGGTGTGTTTGAACTGCAAGACTTTCAGCGTTTAAATACATAGTGATGTTCATGATCATGGGAATCGATCACGTTTGAGATGTGAGGTATCGATATCTTACCTGCCGCTCTCCAGATCACTCTGCCCATGCGCGTCTTCAAGCTGATGGGCGTGGAGACGATGATCATGACCAACGCAGCCGGAGGCCTCAACCAGGACTACAAGGTGGGAGACGTCATGATCCTCAAGGACCACATCAACATGCCGGGTTTCGCCGGAGTCAACCCTCTGACCGGACCCAACGATGACAGGTGGGTGGAGGGGTAAACGCAGGGAGGCGTGTTTCATGACGGCACGTATCGCTGCAGCTGTTTATCTTTGAAGCTGATGTTTGACAGAATGATTGGATGGAATGAATGATCAGAGAAGTAAGTATTCGCTGTGTAATTTGGATTTTGCCACCGCGGAAAAGCTCGACGGCAGAAGACCATCGTGAAGTGAAACAGAGGCTCCTCAGTCTTTCAGCACGATAAAGAAAACAGGATTTTCAAACGTTTTATAAATTCTGCCTGAAGGTTTCATCCACTCAGGAAGAAAAAGAGCTGTCTTCATTTGAATCCCCCCCCCCTCTGGAGATAGAACCAAGTTTTATTTTTCTTACAATTTCAAGCAAACCGTTGCTTCACTCAGCTGTACCACCCCATCCCCCACCCCCACCCCCCCTGCATTTTTGCAGGCTCCTACACTGAACTGCAACTCCGTGGCCCGGACACATCCGATGCTGGTGTCAACAACGGTGTCTGTTGTTCACAGAGGCGGCGGTTTAGAGACACTTTGAAACAAGAATCAGAACGAGACTGTTTCATTTCTAAAGACAAACCGACCGTGAACTTCAGGAGCAGCCTGACGTGACACATCTCCTCATGTTTGTGAGGTCATGAGTGCTGTTGTGAAACTTTGTGTTTTCACCCTGCTTGTGTCATCTGGGAAAATTTCCGTCTCACTGCTGTGTAGATTCTGACCTTTGACTGAGCTTGATTCACCATCTTCTTCTTCCCCCCCCACCCTCAGGTTTGGCGTTCGTTTCCCCTGCATGTCTGACGCCTACGACCGGGAGCTGCGACAGTTGGCGCGCGACGTGGCGACGGAGCTGGGCTTCGAAGACATATTGAAGGAGGGAGTGTACTGCGTCCTCGGAGGCCCGTCCTTCGAGACCATCGCCGAGTGCCGCATGCTGCACAGTCTGGGCGCCGACGCTGTGGGTGAGTCGTTAAATCTCTTGAGACAAACACAGATGAGCGGTCAGGGACGCCGATCACTCCCAGGCCTCTTGACTCAGATCTTTTCCCTTGAACTAAACCTGAACCCTTAAGCAAATGATGATCAGTCTCCAAAATCATCCTCATTCAATACGTTTATAGGTCATGAGGTAATTATACAAGCTCACATACACACAGAAGGAAGTGAGTCACAGGGCGAGCCTTTCAAAAAGCAAGTGGACGATGACCTATAAAGTCCTAAAACACCAGCAATGGTCATATACTGAAATCTCTGTCGTCTCACCCTCTCTCTCTGCAGGGATGAGCACCGTTCACGAGGTCATCGTCGCCCGCCACGCCGGGATGCGCTGCTTCGCCCTGTCGCTGATCAGTAACCGGTCGGTGATGGATTACGACAGCCAGGAGAAGGCCAACCACGAAGAGGTGCTGGAGACGGGCCAGAAGAGGGCCAAGCAGCTGGAGACGCTGGTCAGCACCATGGTGGCTCGGCTGGAGCACAACAACAACAGCTTCTGAGCGCGTGACTGGAACCAAGGCGGCTGGTCCCAGATCAGCTCTCCTGCTTCATCTCAGCGAGAAGATTCTCCCAATGTTAGAACGCTACATAATCTCCGCAGAGCTTCATAACCGAGCTTCATAAAAAAAAAAAAACCTACTTTGAGAACAGTTTCCACTCCCTGCATCAAGTCTTAAGATCATAAACCTGGTTCTCTTTTTTTAAATACATTCCGTTTATTATTCATTATTATTATTATTCTTATCATTTTGAGGTGTTTCAGATGTTGTGCAGATAAATCCTAACTTATTCCTACTGAGACACATTGCACTAGACTCAGCCAACTGTAGTGTTTCAGTGAAACATGTGATTTTAATGTGAACTTTCTAATGTAAAATATTTATTTATTTTACATTCCCTGACATGTTAACCACCGTCAAGAAAACAGCAATATTCCAGTTTTAATGTAGAGAAACCAACTCATCACTGCATATCTTCATCGTGGCTGAAAGAAGGGGGTAAAATATTCTAAGATATTTAAACTAAATGTATTTAAGCCGTGTCTTTATGTCGTTTTGATGATTTATATCGAGTGTTTGATGGACACACAGTTGAAGAAAGGGATGACTTCCTGTGTGGAGCAGTTACCAAAGTGTGTAGATTGAATTCAAAGCTGCACTTCTCCTCACTGTAAACTAACTGTGCTTTCTTTTCAGAGGTACTTAACTGAAGACTGTACGAACTGTGGATCTACTTTTTCAATTAAAAAAAAAAAAAAAAAAAGACTCAGCATGAAAACAGTGTTGTCTTTGTGAGCTACGTTCAGAACGGAAAAGGTCGTGCTGTGTTTTTAGCTGTGGGATGTATGAGACCTTTCGAACACACGTGGTCTCGAGACACAATTCAGAAAAGGACAAACGCAGTCTCGGATCATATCGTGTAAAGTACACTGTGAGTTATTTTCTGTAAAATGAGTAGTTGATAAAACGAATGAAGTGAATTAATTAGGATCTTGATGTTTCTGTGTCAAATCTGATTGTAACAACAACATTATTCTAACTTGCATCTTTTAAATATATGTATTTGTTAATTAAATTATCCAAAACTATGCTGCACAAAAGCAGAGGAATCCAAAACACAGGCGGCGAGTGCAGCTGTTCCTCTGGGAAACAGACCAGCATCATGACGGTTGGCATTTTTACTGTCAGTTTGACCTTCACAGCGTCCGCAGCTGTCCGTTCTCTCCGCTCTCCGCTTCTTTCCCCTCACTCTCTCCACTACGCTGCCTGCTCCCACTTCCTTATCCTAAATATACCCACGCTGCCACTTGTGCCCTTCCTCCTCCTCTGAAAAGAAAAGAGGAGAGGAAAACATTTTCCATGACGCTCAGGGGTTCTGTGTTTATGGCCTTACAAGGTTGTGGGGAATTTATGACCTGTCTCTCTTTGCCTGCAGCGAATGATTCATTTACGGTGGCGGAGGGAAGCTGTGGGTGAGGCAGAGGCACGGTAATGGCCTGCTCCTCTTCTGGTTTTATTTATGGCTGCACAGAACCTCCTGGATGCGCTGATGGGTAATTAGTTTGCTTCATACATGAGATAGTGGGTGGAGAACTCAACTTCATGAAATATTCCCTGTGAAATCGAGGAAAATGTTCATTCCAAAATGTCCAGGTTGCACTCCCCTGCTCCTCAATGTAAACAGGACCTGGCTTCAGCTCCCCCTCCGACCCTCGAGATGGTAAACTGTACAGATAATGGACGAGTGGCTTCATCCATTAAAAGCTCAATAACATAAACGGACTGAGTGGACACTCCTCCAAGAGTCCTCAGTGGAAACACATTCACTTCCTCCGCTCTCTCTCCTGGCAACACCCGAGGGGTCACATAACGAGGAAGCGTCTCTGGCAGCGGTGTCTCCTGCGGGACACATTGTTCCACAGCAGTGTTTACACTGTACTCTACGACCTGTGGAGCTGCTGCAGTCCCGAACTGAACCTGTGTTGATGTTGAGATTCTTCAGTGAAAACCTGCACAGCTGGAATATTGAGAAAGTGCAGAGCTACAGTTACTGCACTGTGGTGCAGTTTCCATGTACATGCATCTACATGGCCACTGAAACTTAACCACTCCAATTTGAAGACGTTCCCTCGAGCACGTTGAGAAAATCACATTCATGAGGCCAAAAACATGTGTTTTTGAAGACCTCTAGGAAGCGAGGGATCATGGGTAATATCCACACAGGCAGAGCAGAGACAGGGAGGACATGTTGTGTGCAACAAGCTGCTGCCTCAGACTGCCACACCTGCAATGTTCACACTCAGGTGGCTGTGGTAAACAGGAAGTTCGAAAGTTGCTGTTCCTGTTGTGACTTCTCCTTTCTGCACTGTCATGACTAAAGGATGAGTTACACTGCCCCCTGGTGTAATTTCACCCGCCACTGGGACAAACGTGCAGCCTTCAGTGACGCCGCAGTTTGATTTTTGAGGTAAATTCACCAAAAAAAGAAATTCTGATAATCAACGAATCATCATTTATTTAACAAAAATCCCCAAAATCTCACTGGATCCAGCTTCTTAACACGTAAACTGTCGATTTTAGTTTCTTCCTTTTCAGTCAAAAGAAATTCAGCTGTTGATTTTAACAATACTTTAATATAAATCATAAGAAATAGCAAAGAGAGATTTTGGGGGAAACGTTAAAGGAAAATTAAACTTTGAACAATAATCAGGCAGGTTTTTTTTTGTTGTTTTTTTTACAATGTTTACACCGGAACATAAACCTGAGAGCGTTGAAAAAGCAAAAACCCACTTGTGTCAGACAGAAGGAGTCGATGACTGAAGAACAGGTTTATGTTGATGACTCCACATTTTACGCCTTGTTTATTTTGGCTTCACTAGCTTTGGAACTGTCCTTAAAAAATGCTGACGTGTTTTGAGGTTGCAATGCGACTTCACATTTTTCGATAATTATAAAAGAAGCATTTCAAAAAAAAGAAAACATTAAAATCCATCCCGATGGATTTTGCATAGTGAAATATGCATCGATAAAGAAAGTCAAGGGTCAGAATGAGAGTAAGTGTGATTTTGTCTTAAAGGTCATCTGTGTCTTTTCACCTGAGCGACACTTCGTCCCCTCAGCTGTACGTGTGAATAATTCTGTGCCGTTTCAAATGGTGCATCAGGATGAAGGTCTTCCCGCACTGCGAGCAGCTGTAGGGCCGCTCGCCGCTGTGAGTGCGCTGGTGGACCCTCAGGCTGCTCTGCTGCGTGAACCTCTTCCCGCACTGCCCGCAACCGTACGGCTTCTCGCCCGTGTGCGTCCGGTGGTGTATGCTGAGGTGGGACGAGCACTGGAAGCTCTTCCCGCACACCGTGCACCAGAACGCCCGCTTCCTCTTGTGGCTCTGCTGGTGCAGCTTGAACTGGTGCAGGCGGCCGAACGTCTTGCCGCACTGCAAGCAAACGTAGCCCCGCCCCGCGGCAGAAAAAGGCTTGTGGGGGTTGTGGTAGCTGCTGGGTGTGAACGTGTTGTGGGAGTGAGTCACGGCCGGTCTGTCCCCAGATGTGGCGTCCCTCTCTGGGTGCTCATCGGGCTGCCTCAGGTGTGAAACATGCGACGCGTTTCTCTGCGAGTACATTTGCTCCTTCGGCCTCTCCCCCTGCGGGAGCGCGCCCTGAGCTCTGTTCTGAAAACCGGACGACTGCGGGACGTCCTTCTGGTACTCACCGCTGTAGATCCCGTTGCACGGCCTCTGAGAGGACGACTGCTGGACACCGGTCGACTTGCTGGCGTTCGAAACCACATTAGCATCCGAGTGCTCCGGGAACGTGTTGGAGTACTCCTCCACCATACTTGAAAAGTCAGGAAAACCGGCGTCGATGTCGTTACCTTCGATTATGGACGACCAGAGCTGATTATCTCGTTCGTCGATGGAAAAGTCAGCGGCGAGTTGATTCTGCTTCCCGGCGCCGTGCTGACATCCGTCCTGACTGAATCCAGATTGCTCCTCCTCCTTCTCCGTCTTGACGGTGAAGTGGAGGCCGCTGATCTGTCCCGCGTGATGACCAGAGTTGTACAAGTCACTGAACTCTGACGTTTTTAGCCTGGAGACCTCTGGATGGGATAAGTGACGGCCCTCTTCCAGCTGCTGGCTCTCCACCACGATACCTGGGTTAGGGTACTGCACAGAACCAGCTGCAGGAAGCAGGGGTGGAGGGAATTCATTTGATATCTTGAACGAAAAGAAGGAAAATACTTTTTTTTTTTTCAAATGAATAAAATCTCACCGATGGGTCCAGCGGTGTCACTGATCCACAGCGGCTCATCTGGACTCTCTTCTTTAATCGTGAAGGAAACAGCGGCATCGTCCATCTCTGGAAACTAAATCAAGATGTTGGATTAAACATGCATGTGTGGTACAGTACAATAAATATCTGTCTCGTCAGCAGTTTAATTCTCCACTACGTTCACCGGCTAGTCAACAACTTTATATCGTGTTGCTGGAAAGGAGACTAACGAGGGTCGGTGAGGTGAAAGACACTAGAACACCCTGACCCTTCTCTGTGGATTCTCCTCTTCAAGGGACCAAAACTAACATCACAAAGAAAACCCTGTTCCACCAAAGTGCTACTGCTGCTTCGGAGCTGGTTTAACTCGCGAGAGCCAGTTTCTTCGGTCGTGGAAACGCAGATCTGGTACCAGATTAGGCCCTGAACTCTTCCCTGGTGGAAAAAGGGGCGAAAGAGTCTTCAGATCCAGTGTTAATATAAAAACAAGGAGCGCATTACAAAGTGTGTCAGACCTGATGGCTTCTCTCAGGTTCCAGGGAAATTCCAGAAGGTTTAAAAAAAAAAAAAAACCAGGATTCAGAACGAGGTCAGATTAACCTGACCAGAGGCCCCGCAGCAAAAGTGATTTAAGCACCGGTCCTACTTCTCTCTCTGTGCTTTGTTGACGGGAAAGTTACTGGAATTCAGGTTTGCAGATCCTCGACCCAGATGTCGGTTGATGAGTCAGGACCCACAGACAAATGAGAGCTGGACTGTATTTTACAACACCAGGGTCTCTGACGATCACATTTCTGGCAGGATGACAACAACAAATCTTCAGGGAGCAAAAAAAACATTAGTTTTCTTTGCTGAGCTGTTTTAAATCCTGCGTCTGAGGACGTGTCCACTTTATGTCCATCTAATAAAGAAGAACATACTTTGACCCAATCTGCTGATCCTGAGTCGTCTACAACCATAAACAGTCAAATCAAATCTATCTCTGTCTATTTATATATCTATCCATCTTTCTATTTATATATTTATCCATCTATCTATTTATATATCTATCTGTCTATCCATCTATCTATCTATCTATCTATCTATCTATCTATATGTCTTTCTATTTATCTATCCAATTATCTGTCTTTCTATATATTTCTAATTATCTATCTATCTATTCACATGTATGTACTTTGATGTTTTAAAGAAGCCAAAGCTAAATTCCTACTGATGTGGATCATAACGTTAATCTGTCTGTGTGTCAACGTGAACCAATAACCAATGGGGGCGGCTCTAACCAGAGGGTCGGCGGTTCGATCCCGGTCTGCCGATGAGTCAAGACATCAAATTGCTCCTCACGGACCCACAGATGCTCAGTATGAATGTGTGTGTGAATGGAAATAACCTGTTAAGTGCTATGAGCGGTCAACAGGACTGGAAAGGCTCAACCACTGAACCTGAGGGTGTCGGGCCCCTGAGGGTGTCGGGCCCCTGAGGTCTGGGGGGCCCCTGAGGTCTGGGGGGCCCCTGAGGCGGTTTCCTGCTTTACCTTGATTCAGCTGCAGCTTCGTAATATTATCGGCGTGAACTGAATCTTGGAAGTTACGAACCTTCATGTCTCCTGAGGGATGACGACAGTTGGAGGCGACGTCAGTTCCTCGGTCCATGTAGTTTTCTGAGAGGAGAAAAAAAAACGAAATGTAAGAAAGTGAAATCTGATGTTGTTCAAAAAGAGGAAATGCAACAATCCTCACAGAGCACGTGAACGCAACATCAGCTGCTCTCCACCATGATGGGACGTGTTGTTGTTGTTGTTGTTGTCTCGTTGCACAACAACAACAACAACAACACAACATGAATGGATTGGGGGGGGGGGGTTCGATCACAGTCACTGGAGCCTCTCACCGAAGCCGCGCTGCAGCTGCGTGTTCTTCTTCTCCATCGTCTGCAGCTTCCTCTTCAGCATCTCGATCTCGCTCTGCTTCCTGGAGATCTCCACGTGCAGGAACGCGCATTTGTCATCGACCAGTTTGGAGATGTCCGCCACCGCCGCCTTCAGCAGCTCCTCCATTACAGAGGACAGCTGCGTCTGGAAGGAGATGCACGTCGCCATGTTCATTCATAAACAGGAAATGTGTGCAAGGAGGGAGGAGGAGGAGGAGGAGGAGGGAGGGAGGGAGGTGAGGGAGGTGGGGGTGCAGTAAAAAAAAAAAAAATCACAAACAAAAGCTGCTTCCGCGTTGAGACTTGGTTTAAACTGCGAAGAGAAGCGACGCACTAGAAAAAATAAAAAACTGACATCTGTGTTTGAGGCTGAAGCGAAGCTCTCTTCCGTGTGGCGGAGGGATCTACCGTAAGTACAGGAGGAGACGCGCAGGGAGATTACATAAAATCGAGGAGAGATGTTCAAGTGCAGGTGATTTAATTTACTGACCTGATCGAGAGTTTTAAAAAGGGATCAAATCTGTTGATTGCTGAGTTATGACTGCATACTATGTAGTACTGCATACTATGTAGTACTGTGTACTATGTGTTGTGTACAGAATATGTTGCATACTTACATGTTCTGTTTTTTGCATACTTTTTGTGTACTTATGTTCTGTTCTCAGTTGTATTGTGATGTTTGCATATATTACATATATACTTATTTATTATAGAAGTATTTGTCATAGGTGAAACTTAATACACACCACAAGATTTCTGAAGATGACACCTAAAGTCATTTTTGAGTGTGTTGATCTCTAATGAAAATAATGAATATTTGATTCAAATCGTCAGCTGCTAACGAACCAGTTGGTATTTCAGTGGTTGGTTGAAACTGTATTTTAAAGGTCTGCATGAGGTTTTATTCCTTTTCCATCAATTGGAAACTAGAAGATGTGAGAGAAGCCACAAAATTAAATGTTGTGGTCGTGCCCCGCCTCCACCCTTCCACGACATTTCATTGAAAGCGGTTTGTGGAATCTCGACGACAACAGAGCAACGGACAGATGCCGACGGAATCATCCTCGATGGAGCCGATGTAAGCAGAGCCAGACTCAACAAGTCCATGAAGTTGGTTTTGAATTTATTTGAAAACATTGTGCGATACCCGTGGAATCAAGTTACCAGATCTTGTGTCCAGCAAATCAAAGAAAACAAGAATTAATATACATTAAATGAAGGTTAAAAAAAAAATGACTGTGAAAGGTAACAACAGAAAGTCAATAACACTGCAGGGGTTTTACTCCCTGTATGTATGAAGGCACAGATACAGTATTTTGGTCTTGAGAGCAGCATTTGTTCAGCTTGATTTTTAAAAATATTGCTGATTCAGTACCCGTGAATATTTCGGACACATGTCCTCACACATATTTTATAAAACAGAAAACTGTAGTTTGTTTTTCAAAACACGTAACAAACTAAAAAAAAAAAAAATCTAATTATAAAGTAGATCAGTGATTATAATTAGATTTGTATTAATTCAGCCACAAAATACTAGATAGTGTTCCGCAAAGAAGGATTTTGTTTTTCATTTTTCACTCAACCCAAAGTAAACATTTTTTATTCAGCCATGTCCTTGACTTCTTTATCAATTATTTAAGAAAAAGTAAAAAAAATCAGCTTCAATTATCCTCTCATTATTTTTACAGATTTAAAAGAAATATCCCAAACAAATAACAGAAAAAAACAAAACCACTGGTTCTGCATGAGGTCGACGGTTCTTCACCTGAACAGTGTTCAGTAATAAACATCATCAAAGTGTTCTATGAAACAGCAAGAACCCAGAAAGATGACTGAGTTCACTGCTCCTGTCAACACTGATTATTTTTAATGCGTGGTGGAGACGGTCAAAGTAGCAGGAAACGTTTTGTGTCTTTACTGCAGAAGAAGAAACGACTGCACTTCTCAGCAGCAAATACAAAAATAATTGGGTCTTCAGATTTGGAGTATTAGGTCCGGGCGTAAGAAAAAATTAGAAGAGGGAGGTTTTGTTAACAATGCACGTAAGTTCAAATGTCGAGAGTAAAGTTGAACGAAATCGAACTCTAAAAAATTTTTTAAAAGTTTTTTTCGATAAAATCCATGTTTTTTAAAAAAAAGTGTAAATCTTGCAACGTTAAAATGAAAAACAAAATCTCGGAGCTGCTCCTTTAATCAAATCCAGTTCAAAATTCCTTCCTTGGCCAAAAATCGCATTTTCCCACCAAGTTTCAAATAAGTCAACTGAGTAGTTTTTACGTAATACCGCTAACGAACAATCAGAAATGAAACAATGACCTCCTTTGCAAAAGTAAATATCTTCCTTCTATTTGGTTCAACTTTGTTCTCTGCATTTCGATTATTCCTCTTTTCTTTTTTTCTTATGTCCGACCCTGAACTCGTCCGTGAACGTTTTTTTAATCACTGATGTTTTTACACCGGTGCTGCTGAAACAAGATGAAACTATCAAAGCTCTGCCCGCAGCTCGAGCATATAAAGCAGTTTTGTCTGGCGCCATCGCTGCCACAGCCGTCCTCCAGGTTGCCTAGCGACGTCATATCTAATTCAAACCCGGTTCCCTCCCCAGTCCTGTCGCTCGCTGAGCCGTAATCGTTCGGCTCTCGAACCTGCAGCTCAGGCGCCAGAGTCACATCCGAGCTCCTGGAGTGAATTCCCATCGCTGCGTAGTCACCGCGCACCATGTCTTCATTTTCTTTGTCATTCAGAAAAGGAATATCCTTGATCGGTGACGCACTCGTGTATCCCTGCTGCTCATCGGCGAGGCCGAGTTCATACTTGATGTCACGTGAAAGTACGCAGACGGTTTGTACCATGGCTTCGCAGGTCTTCTCCGTCCCAGAGGTCCACAGCTCACTGTGGTCCAGCGCTCCTGTGCCACAATCGGGCCTCACCTGACTCAGAGCCTGAAAATCCTCCTCGTTCGACTCCACCTTCACCATCACCATGTGTTCGCCCAGCGCCTCCCTGCCCGCTAACTGCTCCTCAAACGCCACCAGTTCGGGCTTCGGCTCCGGCGCGTTCTCCAGCGAGTGGTTGTCAGGCATCGTAAACATCAGCTGATGAGCCTCCAGCAAATCTGGGTTCTCCCCTTCAGGAAAAACACAACAGATTTAAAATGAGCAAAGTAACTTCACGTGCTTTTCTACAGGAATAACTTTTGTCTCTTACCATTTCTGTGCGTCTTCATGTGGACCTTCAGGCTACTTTTTTGAGTGAAGCACCTCCCACAGACGTGGCAGCCGTACGGTTTCTCCCCGGTATGAATTCGTAAATGTGTCTGTAGGTGACCGGAGCGCTTAAAGATCTTGCCGCAGTACGAGCAGGCGAAGCTTTTCTTCGGTTTGATCACCTGGAAAGACGCGTTCCTCCTCTGCAGCTGGTGATTCAGCGCTGCCTCCGACACACCGGGCGAGGCCGCTTCGCCGGACGCGAGAAGCACGTCTGACGATGCGTAGGGCGTTTGGGAGATCGTGCTGTTTTTCAGCTCCCCGTATGGTTTCCCTGGAAACGGGAAGGAGCTACAAGAAGCTTCGACCGGTCCCGGGAGTAACTGAGCGATCCCGGGGTAGGACGTCATATTCTGTGCCGAGCTGCTGAGATATTCCATCCCGCTCATCTCTGTGTCGTTGTGTCCTTGTAGTCTCGACCTCCACCGCTGGCTGTCTCTCTCAAACGCTGTGAAATTCCCTCCGAGGTCGTCCCCTCCTTCCCTTGGCGGCTCACCCCCTCTCTGAAACAGCGGTTGTGTTATTTCCTCCTCTGCCGGCTCAGATTTGACTCGTAGAGGTGGAGGGAGAACGTCCTCGTCCTCGGGCGGAACATCGTCAGCGCTCGTGCGGATCTTTTCCTCTGGGAGATGAGGATCGGCACATGGATTCACCTCAGGAATCTGGTTCTCCTCGACCACCCGGGCCTCCACTGCTGTGGGCGGAATACCTGTCGTCAATTATAACGTATAATGTACATTTAATGCAGCACAACTTTCTAGAAAGTAAAGTTTGTCTTTGTCAAACTTACATCTTCTGTGAATCTTCATGTGCTCCTTCAGGCTGCATTTCTGATTGAAGCGTCGCCCGCAGACCTCGCAGCGATACGGTTTCTCCCCGGTGTGAATCCTCTTGTGTCTCTCCAGGTGCCCGGAACGCTCAAAACATTTGCCGCAGTACGGGCAGATGAAGCCCATCTTAAACTTCAGCCTCCTCGCCGTCCTCCTCCGTGCCGTGTTGTAAGCGCCACGATACTGACCGAAGGCCAGTCCAGCGTCCAGGGAGGATTCCGGGAGACATGGCAGGGAGTTGGGCCGCACGTTTAAATAACCTGAGGTGTCACGTTCTGTCTCCCTCTCGGCTTTGGATCTCCACCGTCCGCTGTTCCCCTCGTACAGAGTCAACTCTTCCCCCAGCTGCTCGGCGTGACCTCTGCCCTCTTCACCTCCCGGCTCCATAGAGTCAGGTTTGTCCTTGACTTCAGGTTTGGACACGCAGCTGTCGTCTCGGTCAGCGTGGACATTTTCACGAAAGATCCTCTCGTCCCCAGCGGAGCTCTGACCACCTGTGGAAACACAAAGATACAGTCCTAAAGTCCTAAAGTCCTTAATGTCCTAAAGTCCTAAAGTCCTAATGTCCTAAAGTCCTAATGTCCTAGTGTCCTTAATGTCCTAAAGTCCTTAATGTCCTTAATGTCCTTAATGTCCTAAAGTCCTAATGTCCTAAAGTCATTGATGTCCTAAAGTCCTAATGTCCTAAAGTCATTGATGTCCTAAAGTCCTAACGTTCTAAAGTCCTTAATGTCCTAAAGTCCTAATGTCCTAAAGTCCTTGATGTCCTAAAGTCCTAATGTCCTAAAGTCCTAAAGTCCTTAATGTCCCAATGAAATGTGTCTTTTAAACCTTGATTGCAATGAAGATGTGTCCTGAGGAGTGTGTGTGTGTGTGTGTGTGTGTGTGTGTGTGTGTGTGTGTGTGTGTGTGTGTGTGTGTGTGTGTGTGTGTGTGTGTGAGCTCACCGTCCTCAGGTCTCCGGGTCACCGGGCCCCGGGTCGCCCGGAGCTCGGTGTGCAGCAGCTGGATGTTGCCCTTCAGCTTCTGGATCTCCTGGTCCCGCTGACACATCTCCAGCCGCAGCAGAACCATCCCGTCCTCCACCAGCTCCGAGATCTCCGCCGCGGCCGCTCTGGACAGTTCTTCGATGATGGAGGCGACCTGAGCCCGCAGAGCGACGCTGCTCAGCATCGTTACGAACCGGACAACTTACCGGAGGCGCCGGAACTTTGCGACGAAAACTACCGACACGAGTGAGACAAGCGCCGGACTCCAGGTCCCCCTGGGTCGGTGACCCTCCCCCCGGTGACACGGAGCAGGTGACGGCCGGAGCCAGAGCTTCAGCTGCGGCTGCGGATCTTCCCCGGGCTCGGTGTCGGTGTTTAACGTGGCGTGTCTTCAGCTAACGGAGAACGATCGTTGCGAAGACCGGAGCGGGCTACTGTTACCGGAAGTGAGGACATAAATGCCGTAAAGACGCGTCAGAGGGCGCAACGATTATCCCCGGGGCACTTCCGAGGTTAACCCCTAAAAAATAAAAGTTTCTAGACAAACAAATAAAAAAAATTTAAAAGACCATGAAACTGAAAGACAGTGTTAGTTTGCCTGAACTTTTTAACCATAAAACTAAATGTAAAAAGTCTTATTTTTGTCTAAATTCTAACTGTATTCGGCTGCAGGGTTTTAATTAAGCTCTTTTCACTTTAAAAATAAAAAAAATATTTACTTTTATCAATAATTCCAAACCTTCTGCAAGTTGTCCTGACATCTGTTCACAATTTTTTCACTCGAAGTGATAGTTGAATGAAAAAAAATGAGCCGTGATAAGTCGTGATTTTCAAATTTGACTCGAAAAAGTCGTCATTTACATGTTTTTATCCTAAATGTTCGCTGTTATCCTCTGGAGCCGCGTTCACACACAAGTGCTTTTAAAAGCTGAATACTTTGGTGTAAACTGAAGTGTTTAGAGACCGTTTCTGTTTCTAAGGCTGAAGCAAAGTCCTGAGTTTGAACGTCTACATTTCCACGACACTCGAACAGACAGTATTCATTTTAAACATTTAAACATTTGAAATTGTTTAGTTTACTTTAAGACATTTCAGCGACATTGTGAACTCTTTGATGTGTGTATGTAATAAAACAACGGATGTCACGTAAGTGATATTAAAATCAGAACCTTTAATATCAAGAGAAGAAGAAATCTCTACAGAAAGATTTGAATTGAGGGCAAACACAAAACACAGTATATTATTGCATAGGTACACGTCACTCTCCCGTTCGTTTGATGCACTTACATCATCACTACGTCAGCCAACAATGAGTTGAACATGTGACAGGTGTCTTAAATACACAGTCTGTATCTCGAAGGTCAAACACGTATAAGGATGTTAGAAAAAGGGGACGACGCCTTTAAATGTACAAGGCACTGAAATACCTTTGAGAACGGGGAGGACTGATAAAATAGGGATGCAGGGATCCGGTGTTCTCTCTCCTGATATTGATTTCTATACCGTAGATGTATTGTCCACTCCTGAATGTGAGAAAATACATTTTCCACCATTATATCAGTACACAGGTTAGAACAGTTCATAAATATGTCAAATAATGACATTGTCCTCATCGGTGCTTTGGACAGTACCAGTGTATCTGGTAAGGAGGATATTTTTACCTTTTGTCAAGGGTGTGGAATGGGACAAGGGATTTTGGTGTGGATCCGGATCAGAAGGCCGATCCAGAAATTACTTTTCACATTGCAAGATAGGGCATTGATGAATAAAACATGGATCTTCATGAAAAAACGAATCGGACAAATCAACTGCACTGATAATGAGTGTGTGCAAATAAGTGCAGCTTGAAAATGAAGGGGACTGTCGAAGGAATCAGGTTATTTAGGAGATATTTACTGCCACTAGATGGCGCACTAGCACCAACATCTCTGACCAACAGGTGCTCATGAAACTAAACACACACCCAGAAGCACAACTGAATAAAGTTACTCTGTGTTCTGACAGAAAACAAAAAACCCAAACCAGCAAACTGTCCAGAGTGGCTGTCTTCCCAAGTGAGTTAGTTCACCCAGGTGTCTCGTTGTCATCGCTGCCGATTTAATGAAGCCAATTAAAACCAGAGTCCTTTCACCCGGGAGCGAATACCGACTGTATCCATTCACGTTTCAGACAAGATCAGCGGAGATGGGTCTGTACTTTCCAAATGTAGGGAGAACCATCAGAGAGGGTCTCACATGAACTCATATGAACAGACCAGATACCAAAGCGAAGAACAGACAGTCGGACTTCATTATCTGCTCAGGATTCAGTTACTCCACTGAATCTTTACATAGATCTTTAAAAGTACAGTCTTAGTGCATCACTGGGAGCTATCTACCTTGCAGGTGAATCTCCTGATGGATTTTGAGGTTACCCAGCACCGTGAAGCTTTTCCCACACTGCCCGCAGCTGTACGGCTTCAGGCCGCTGTGGAAGCGCTCGTGTCTCGTGCAGTTGTCCTGCCTCGAAAACATCTTGCCGCAGATTTTGCAGCTGAACGGCCTCTCTCCCGTGTGCACGCTTTGGTGCGTCTTCAGCCGGGTCTTCTGGGTGAAAGACTTCCCACATTCGAGGCACCTGAAAGGTTTGAAGGGCTGATGAGTGGCCTTGTGCTCCTCCAGCTGAGACATGCGGGGGAAAGCCTTGTTGCACACGGAGCAGATGAAGAGTTTCTGATTTGATCTCCACATGTTCATGAGTCTTTTTGTCCTCAGGTTGTTTCTGCTGAGGATGTGATCTTCTGTGACTGCAGCGGACCTCTGCACATGAGGAACAGCGGGTGACCGCCCAACCTGTTGCGGAGGAGACTGCAGACACTGGGTCCCGATGCCTGAAGGGCGTGAAACACGTCTTAATGGTTCATTGCTAACAGACTGTGAAGTGGTACCTCCTGAGCACACAGGTTGAATCTCTGTTTCTACTTTTATCGGCACGCTTGTCGAATTATCGACAATTTCCTGTGTTGCGGTTGGAGAGTTAAAGGAACTTTCTGAATTTCGGTGAGCAGAAAATTGCTCAGCGTGAGAGGGGAACATCTGCATGTGCTGCTGCAGCGCAACAGAGCTTTTCTCAAACATGCCGCAAGCAGCAGGAGGCCAGATTGAGTCACTTCGCTCGCTCCCCTCAAAGCAAATGTTAGTCGCTGCTGTCGCAGTGTTGTCTGTTGTTTCCTGGATCACAAGCTCACCGGCTGGCTCGTGTTTCACCGCTGGTCTCATGTCATCACTGTCTTGGTTCCCATGTCGATGTCTGCAGAGTGAATCAGCAGCCTTTGGTTCCAGAAACCCTAAACGTGTTTGCTCATCCTCTCTTTCATCTGCAAATAAAACACAATTTGAATGTTACCTCGTCAAATGCAAGTCAACAAAGCAAGAACACAATTATCCGCAAGAACAGTACAACCCTACGGGTATTTATTCAGCCTGTTCACTGGAAGGTGTCCATGACTGACAGAACCCGATGAGCCATTTTGTTTAATTCCTTAACACATTATCGTTATGTCCACTTCACCAAATGTTCTACCTTCATATTTGCTTTTACGGTGAATGAGGTCACGTCAGTTGATCTACTGAAAACTTGTCAAAAGTTTCTAAGTTAGTCATTTTCTTAAAGTTGTCAAAGTGCTGTTGAAAGACATGAAACAAAACTTACTTGATAATGTAAAAAAAGAAAAAAGAAAAAAGAATAACAAGTGAGGTTAAATCTAGAGTCCAACCAATTTATCAGTTCGACCGATTAAACTGGCCTAAATAAAAACTTTGATTTCACAAAATAAATAATACAAAATCATTTTCTTGATGATGAAATTTTATTTTCTTGATTTGAATTCAATATATTTGGTTGTATTTCTGTTTTCTTTTTATTCAGAAGCATCCTGACGTATAACATGTCCAGTGATGGTGACTTTCTCTCCACATGAACCATTAAATCATCTTCCGTGGGGCAGAACATGTCACTGATGATGTCTGTCCATGGACATGACCAAGAAAACACAGGATCCACATATAGAGTCAAAGTCAAACCTCAGTCAAACTGTTGACAGAACAGACGGATGAAAAGTGTCTTTCAACAGAGGTTTAAAAGAAAAGACAGAGCTCGCCTGTCGTTCCAGACGGCTTTGTCCCGTCTGGTTTTAGCCTCGATACTGGAATTACTGAAAGATCTCTGCCAGATGGTCTCTGGCTTTAATTCACGCGAGTATGGAATCAGCAGGTCTCATGTAATCTGGAGCCCACTCACACCGTCAACACCATCACCAGCATCTCAAAGCCAGTTCTGAAAACGTTACGACTGAACGACTCAAACTGCAGCTTTGTGTAACTGGAACATTAATCATTAGTGAAAATAGTGATTGGATGGAAACTCTGTGAAAATTACACAACATAACTAACTATTCTGATTATTGCTTATTTCAAATTATGATCCAAGAACGTCATATAACAGAACAAGAACAACAATGAATGTTTGAAGGCCGAATGTGAGAAGAGACAATATACATTTGTGAGGAACCTTTACTTGTGTTCTACCACATAAGAAACGTTGATTATAATCGAGTTGAGTTTTTAATCTGAGAGATTTTACAGGAAGTCTGGTGACAGAACTAAAATTAATCAATGTTTTAAAGCCGAATGTAAGAGGAGACGATACAAACTCGTTGAGAATATTTCATTTTGTTCTACTGCGTAAGAAACGTTTTTTTATAAGCGAACGAGTTCTTAATCTGGGAGATTTTAAATGAAGTTTGGTGTGAGGGAGCCTCTCACCTATGGAGGGGACCTGGGTCCCGGCTGTCTGCTCCTGCTGCTCCTCCTGCTGCTCCTCCTCCGTGTCCCGGGTCTCTGCAGCTTCTCGAGCTTTGCACAGTTCCACCTCCATCAGCTTCAGACTCGTCTTCAGCTCCTGGATCTCCGCGTCCCTCCGACACATCTCCAGGTGCAGCACCGCGGTCCCGTCCTCCACCAGCTTCGATATCTCGGCGACCGCAGCCTTCGCCAGCACGTCCATGATGGCGGCGACCTGCGAACCGAAGGCGGAGGGGAACGCCATCCTGCCCGCAGACGATCACGCGTTCCCGGGGGAGATTTATCCAACAGCCGCCGCCGCAGAGTTCGAGTCCGACCGATTTACCTGACGTTTTATTTTGGTTTACTTCCGGGAACTGTAAAGGCCGGATGTGACGTTCAGGGTCGAAAGGTGTAACGTTCCTAAAAAACGCGAATCACAAAATTCTCGCCTGTGAGAAAATAAAGTACAATAATAAAAATAATAAAAAATTAATTCTCTCGTTAATTCAGAAAAAACTCAGATTGTTTTCTGAAGTTAATGCAATTCATATTAATACACAATAAAATATATTTGTTTTAAAACAATGCATAGATTTTACAATGTGAAAAGGTTTTCTAACTACAAGTAACATAAATGTACTTGTGTACATCCCTGTAAGGTACATTTTATTTCCTTTAACCGCATGAAATGAAATGAAATAATCTGTTTGTTCTCCAGATGAATGTGTGATGTTTGTCTTGAGAAGGAGCGTTTAAAAGAGAGTGACAATGGTAACCTGACTTTAACTTTTGTGAAGCGTCAAACTCTAACTCTAGATCTCATACTTGGTGGAAGAAGAACCCAGATCCTCTGTTCGGATAAAAAAAAAAAAGCCTTGATGCCAGAAGATTATTTAAATATCATCAACATATGAATATAATAATAAAGCAAAGAACGAGCACTTTCTTGAAAACATTTTAATCACATAATCCAAAAACATTTCTTCATATATTTATCTCAAACAATACATTCCATCCATTATCCCCGCTCATTCAAATTTACCATTCAACTCTCTGGCATTTTCTTTATACAAATACAGTATACATAAATATAGATATACTGTGTATATACATATACTTTATATAATTACAAAGTATTGTATAATTAGATAACTAGTGCGACCGGGGGGTTTGCTTTGAGAGCCATATTTAACACAATATCAGGTCACTGCAGTTATTCCTGTTTTCTGATCCTTTAAGACATTACTGGAATAAAAAGCCTTTTAATTCATATGTAAAAAAAAAACTGTTTGTACAGTAAAAATCACGACACTGGCTCAGAGCACTTCACCTCCCCGGTCCCTCGGCCTCTCCTTGTCGCTCCCCCTCTCTTTCTCTCGCCTCATGGTTGCTATGGCAACCGCCTCATCGAAACACATGCTGAGGGGACTGTTTCTGCTGGTGTCCTCCCCGTCCCTCCTCCTCTCCTTCTCCCTCCTCCCTCCGTCCTTCCCCTGTTCCCCTGCACTGACTCTCTCCTGCTCCGTCTGGACTCTCGGTGTGTTTTCTCCTCCTCCTTCCGCGCCTCTCCATACCCTCTGCTGCTGCTGCTGCTCCTGCTGCTCCTGCTGCTGCTGCTGCTGCTGCTGCTGCGGCTCCTGCTGCTGCTGCTGCTGCTCCTGCTGCTGCTGCTGCTGCTGCTGCTGATGGTGATGGTGATGATGTTGATGATGTTGATGATGCTGGTGCTGCTGCTGCTCCTGCTCCTGCTGCTGCTGCTGCTGCTGATGGTGATGATGATGCTCCTGCAGCTGCTCCTGCTGCTGATGGTGATGATGATACTCCTGCTGCTGCTGCTGCTGCTGATGGTGATGCTCCTGCTGCTGCTCCTGCTGCTGCTGCTGATGGTGATGCTCCTGCTGCGGCTGCTGCTGCTGCTGCTGCTGATGGTGATGATGATACTCCTGCTGCTGCATCTGCTGATGGTGATGATGATGCTGCTGCTGATAGTGATGCAGCTGATGCTGCTGCCGGAGGGTCATGGCGGTGAGTTTGCAGTGCTGAGGCTTCGGGGGCACGACCGGCACAGCTCTCACCTGGTAAACCTTTGGGTGTTTGGAGATAACCAGCTTCCTGCCAACTCCTCCTCCTCCGTGGCTTCTGTCGCTCTCCTCACACATGAGTATTTTAGGATCAAACCTGGCGTTGGTCGTTGTTCTTCGTTGCTCATCAGCTGTCTCCTCGTTGTTTTTCCTGTTTCCTGTCTCTCTGGCGGCCTCGTCCTCTCTGTCGTGATGCTGTGCTTCTTCAACGGCCGCGTTCTTCACTTGGAGTTTACTCGTCTCTTTCTCCTCGGACTCTCGGTGCATCCCTGTGAGCTTCTGTTCAGCCGTCTCCTCTATTCTATCTTCTGTCTTGTTTGTCCCTCCTTCCTTCTCTTCCTCTCTTTTTTCTCCTGATCCCTTCACATTCTGCTCCTCCTGCTCCTCCTGCTCTCTAGCTCTCTCTTTCTCCCTCTGAACCTGCTCACTTTCCTCGATCACTTCACATACAACATCCTCAAGTTCCTCCCAAACTTCACTGCTACAAACGACACTATCCTCCTCTTCATCTTCATCGTCAGCCGTTCCCCCTCCATCTTCTTCAATGGAGTCTTCCAACAGGTTCTCGCCCCCTTGTTTTTTCTCCGGACCCATTTCTTGACATGTTGTCTCTGTGTCTCTCCTCCTGTCCTCTGCATCGTCAGTGTGTTTTTCTTTTGTCTCCTCCTCATCACAGGGTCCAGGATGTCCTCCGGTCTGCTCTAACAGATCATCAGCAGTCTCCTGTGTGGAACAAGAATCTGTGCAACATAGTGGATAATCAGTGTGAAGATTATCAACCCCTTCCTCTTCCTCCTCCTCCTCCTCCTCCTCCTCCTCCTCCTCCTCCTCCTCCTCCGCAGCCTTGA
Source organism: Paralichthys olivaceus (assembly GCF_024713975.1). Lineage (NCBI taxonomy): Eukaryota > Metazoa > Chordata > Actinopteri > Pleuronectiformes > Paralichthyidae > Paralichthys > Paralichthys olivaceus. The sequence continues at coordinate 2,497,234 of NC_091108.1, read as the reverse complement.
TAGTGATGAATTTGTCCATCTCCTCACAGCTGGATGTTGACAGTTCGGAAGCACAAGACTTTTCTTTGTCACTGTGAACATCCTCCGGGATGTCGGGATCTTCCTCTGCCTCCGATCTGCAAATAGACGTTAACACACAGTTAACAGATAAGTGAAGCGTGAAGAAGAAGAGAAACTGATTTTCAGGTAAAGATTTAGAGATTTGTAATATTAGATTTTACTTTCTTACCTTTGTTTTTCTGGTCGATCTTCTTGTTGATGATCTTCCTCTTCGCTCTTCATCATCTGTTTTCCCTCCAGTCCTCCTCCATCCTCTTCATCCACCACTTCTTCTCGCTCCTGTTCTCCGGTTGTCGTTTCTTTAGAGTGCAGCGCCTCAAAGTTTTTCGACTGTTCAACAGGAAGTCTACTTACGTTATCGGTGTCCAGGTCAAACCTGGTCAGATTGTTTAAAAGGAAATCAGCGGGGAGGCTTTTAATGAACATGCTACCATCCTCGTCACTGCTGTAATCATCCTCATCGTCACTGGGGTCGCCCTCATCCTCGTCTTCTGAGCAATACTCGTCCGGCCCGTGGACAGGTGAGGTCATATAAGGCAGGCTGAGGGATTTAGTTTGTCGGCTGTGCAGGTCGAGGCTGAGCGGCCTGTGTGGTTTAAACTCAGGGGCCGGCTGCAGGTGCATGTGTTGCCCTGCAGGATTCTGGGCAGGCTCAGCTTGCGCCATGACTTCATACTCGTCGTCTGAGTGACCGGGAGGCTCGACGGAGAACTCGTTCACCTGAGAGACGAAGAGAGAGTTTTCTTCAAATTAACAAAAACAAGCTCAAAAGGGAAAATAAAACTGTCAGCTTCTGCAAACTCACTACCTTCAAACGACCTCATCTGTGCAAACAACACAAACCTGATGTGAGTTGCTGCTGTCCATGTGGTCCATGACGCAGCTGTCCATGTGGTCCAGGAATTCAAAGTTATCTTGAACGTAGCCGAACAGCTCCTGGTCGTCTCCCTCCGCTTCGGTCGAGTTGAGGATGTCGGACTCGTGAAACACATACACATCTTCGGGCTCACTCTCCTCTGGATGAGGATCAGCCGGTTCCACACTTTTCATATCTGTGAGTGAAACACGGGCTACGATCACAGATGAGGTAACTATAGACTACGCTGCACTTGCAACACAATAAACTCAAATTGAAAGAATGCAGGGTTAACAGAAACCAGTTCATTGCCACATTAACTGAGAGGTAAAGATCAAACATGAAAAGTAGTCTGCATACTGAAAGGTTCAGCTCTGATACTGAATGAGAAGCAGGTTCATGAAATAGTTGGACTCACCCACGTAGTCGTCTTGTTGGTCGTCTCTCGTTGCATCGTCATCATCTGTGTTGGAGTTGAGGCTTTTGACTCGTTCCTCTCTGGACACACTTCCACCTCCCGTCACCAGCTCCGACTTCCTTCTACCAACGCTTCTCTCCTCCTCCTCCTCCTCCTCCTCCTCCTTCTCCACCTTTACTCCGTCACCCTCCTCCTCACCAACGCCTCCTGCCACCACTGTTTTCACCTCCACGTCCACAACCCTGTCTGTCTCCTCCTCTCTAACCTTCCTACCTCCATCCACCTTCATTTCCATCCTCTTTCTTTCCTTCCTCTCCACTTTTCCTTCTCCCTCCTTTCCTTCCACCCTGTCCCCTCCATCCTTATCCCTGCCACGATGGATGACCCGGTTGCTCCCGCCCCCTTGCAGCACCCCCAGTGCCAGGTTGGAGGTGATGTGCAGCGGCACAGTAACCAGGGTGGGCCCTGTGATGTGCATGGCCGCTCTTCGTCCTGCTTTAGCCGAGAGGCCCGGGGATCTGGACTGGACTGGGTCACTGCCAATGACCCCTAAACCCTCCGGGTCGAGAGCGGTGTAGGTGCCCTGGGTCCCTCCGCTCATTACCCCTGTTCCTCTGCGGTATGTCACAGCATATTCACTGCCACCCATTCCACCAGGAGGCGCCGCGGCCTCCGAGCCCAGCTGTGGGGAGGAGGTGACGAGGGGAGACATGTTGGTGGAGGGAGGGGTTTGGGGAGGATGTTTGGAACCTGGAATATAAGAGACAGATAATAATTAAAATAATAATAACACATAAGATCCAGGTCACAAACTTCTTCTTATTTCTAACACACAAACATAAATGAGGCATCATCTGTTTGTAATGAGTTCATTTGCTGATATTTTCTGAGCAGGAATCGACAAATTAGAAAAACTGTCAATATGCATTAGAAGTATAATTTTTAAGATTTTAAGAAGTGTTGTATAAATCAGGCTACAAATGATATATGAGAAATCCCTTCTTTTAAATGATATAGACAGAAATAACACTGGAAGGTTTTGGTGAATTAACATGAAACCTAAGTGAATCTTTCTGTCTTTTTTATTTTTAGTATTTTTGATGAACAGATCCTTCAAGAAAAAAAACTGATTGGTGGCGTTTTTCTTTCAAGTTTGTAGAATTAAATCTTTGCTTTTTCCATTTATTGTATTTTATTTATCTGGAATCACAGAATTCATCGCGATGACTGTGAGAAGAGCAGCACCTTCATTTGCGTATGACTGGATACTGAGGGAGTCCATGCTTCGTGCTGGTCTCAGAGCAGATCTGTCTTTCTCTGGAACACAAACAAATTCTATGAAACATGGAACAAATAGAAGGGGATCAACATTAACATAAAAAACAAAAACAAAGCTATTTATAGAAATAAAGACAGAAACCAGGAATTATATTTTCTTTAGCAGGTCTTCTACCTTTACTTGAGTGTTTGTGTCGTCTCCGTGTGTCCTGGAATCGTCCTCCGATGTTGAATATGGACATCCACTTCCTGCCCTTCAGAGATCCTTTCCTCCTGAGGTGAACACAGACATTCACAGGCAGGTGGTTTATATTTGATCTGTATTTCACTGACGTATTGCACATATATAGAATAAGAATAATCTGTATCATGCATCGCTATTATTATTCAGTTTTTATCGTATTTATTTTGGACTCTCTTTCTTTCCTTATTTTATTCTCAGCACATTTCTTCTTGCACTACTTTTTTTGCTGTCGAACTGTAATTTCACCAACGAGGGATCGGTAACGATGCTACTGCTAAATATTGTCCTCACTTGTCTGTGCCCTCTATGATTGCATGGTAGGGTCTGATGGGTAGTGGGCCGTCCCCTGGACTGATGTTCCCAAAGCTGGCGAGAGGCCGAGAGGGAACAGACTTGGGTAACGGGTCATCCATCGCTGTTGATGGAGAGGGGAGGGACTTTCTTCTCTCATCCGATCCACCTGAATACAGCAGAAGAAAGAGATGAGGCAGAGGTAGTGTGTGTGTGTGTGTGTGTGTGTGTGTGTGTGTAAGTGTGTGTGTGTCTTCTGACCTTGGTCAGGAAACAGCTGAGGGACGTGTGTGAGGATGAACTCCACGACGATGGATTGAACCCTGACCTCCATGAAGGCTGCCGTGCCGTTAAACCCGGTCGCCTCAATGTCCTTTGACCTTAAAACACAGATTGATCCATTGATCGCTGATTGATTGATAAGTGGCTTATAACTGATTACACTGGGAAATGTGAGGGAAGAAATGCTGAAAGGAATTAAGATCTAATGTGTGTACAACAAACACTGATATATCTATAAATGCCACTGATATCAGCGCACCTGAGCAGATTGGGGGCCCAGACGATGGCGAGGTTCCTGGAGTGCATGTTGGTCTCTGAGGAATAAGAAGCCATTTTGACGAGGTGACGCATCAGGAACTCCAGAGTCCTGAGAAAGAAAATGAAGACGTGAACCTGCATCCTGCTCTGAGGCGGAGCAACGAGCTGCGAACACGACACTGAGATACAAACCACGTTAACTATTATTCACAGTTACACGAGAGTTTGCTTCTGGTCACCTGGGAACTGTGTTCACTTTGGTGAGTCATACGTTCACCTCGAGCTCAGTGCACAGAAATACTCGGCAGGTTGGTTCATCTCCATCAGTAAAGAGGCCGTCAGTGTGCAGCACCGTACCTGTAATGTGGTGACGGCAGTTCTTTCAGCACATCTCTGATCTTCACCAGCCTCTCCTCCTCCAGCTGGATGGCAACAGCCTCCTGTAACACAGAACACCTTGGTGATGAAGCTGTTGTAAACAACATGTCCGTGCTGGTCTATGAATGTGTGAGTTCGAGCTACTCACAGCAAACTTGTCGTACAGCTGGTACGTGAGCAGAGGGTTCGGCAGCTCTCTGAAATAAGCTTTGCACAGAGAGCTGATGCAGTGGATGTCCTGCAGATACACATCCTTGTTCAGGTCTGGATTCCCGTCACTCTCAAACTCCCCCCTGGTGGTGGACGAAGAGGAAGTGCTGACATTTTCAGACAAAAGGTTCAAAGAGAGGTATACACACACACACACACACACACACACACACACACACACACACACACACACACACACAACTTGCCTGAGTTTCTGGATGTTGGACGACACCCCAGACAACCTGTAGATTCCATCCACGATGCCATGATGCTCGACGAACTCGCTGCAGCATCGTAAGACCTGAGGAACTGTGTCAGATGACTCATGTCAATCATCTGAATAAAACCTGAATCATTTAGAAACAACGACCATGAACACAAACACTCTGATGTTAAAATCTTTCATTCATTGTAGACTTGAAACCCAAACATGCTTCGTTCCTGCATTTCTCTTTTGTTGAACGCCACTTCCATGTACGTTAGCATTAGAGACGAAGTGGTTTATGTCCTTTTGTTTCGATTATTATTTTTACTTGTGAGAGGATTTAAATTGAACTGAATGAAAAACCCACTTTGTTGAGTGGACATGTTGTGGTTGATGATGTGTGATCGGAGTCTCGACAAAAAGAAATTGTTTCACATTTACTTTTAAAACGCTGAGTCTTAATTTGAAGGATTATTTTACTAACTGTAAGACGTGAACCACACCAACAAGGTAAATCAGGATATGCAGCATGTCTAGAACACACAGTTGTATAGTTAGACACACAGTGAGTGTGTGGAATAGAAAATAACGTGGTTTATTCCAACAGCTTGTTTGTGTGGCAGCAGTTTACTCACTCTCTTGACATGAGGCGTTCAGGTGCTCGAGCAGATCACATCCAAACACCTTCTCTTTGTTGCCTCCTCTTCTCCGAACTCTCCGCATCTCTTCCTGTCTGCGGTGTTCCCCTCACATTCAGACCCACCCGAGCTGCTCAGCCTGTCACCGTCACACCGTCACTCTCTGCGTGGACTCCACCAACTCAGCTTAATGTGGCAGAGACAGAGTGGAGGTGGTGCACATCTCAGAGATCCGACCGAGCTGCTGCTGCTTCCTTCACTTCAGTGCATGTTGTCGGCCGCTTCCTCTGTCGGCTGCGTCGCGTTGGAGCTGATGTGTTAGGACATACTTTCATTTGTCGTCCTCTCTGCAACATGAGAAATAACAAACGTTCCTTTTTGGGTCCAAATCAAAGTCTCTTCTAGGATCAAACAACGAGTAGCACAGAATCCTCTGTGCACGTACGTTTACTCTCCACTTCCCCCAATGCACTCAATTTATGTTCGAATAAAAGGCCACACCCTTGTCTCTTAACTTCTCCTATTCAGTGAAGTGAGACTCTGACTGTTTCACTCTCGTCACACCATAATGTGTCTCTGGACGGGTGGACGCACCTAAATCTCCAATCTCAGTCCCCCGCCTGAGGCCCGAGTTCATTACGGACCCGGACTGCTCTCCTCACACGCATGTCACGGCCATTGAGGCCCCTGGCTCAGTGCAGCGGAAGTCGAGCCTGAACATACAGACTCACGCAGACGCTCAAACTCTCTCCCCATCCCCTCCATCTGTCCTGACACCTGCCACTCTCCTCCTTCAGTCCAGCATCCCTCCCTACCTGTCCACCTCCAGGGAAGAGTTCCAGTGTTGAGAGAAATGACCAAGTTAAGGAGTAAATACTCGTGTTCCTACCTTCACTCTGCATCGGCACAAGAGGCAGCATAAAATGATGACGCAAGAAACCACTAAACTTCCTCTGTTAACTTCCTGAGTGTGTCTCCTTCTCTTGCGCTTTCTCTCTGCATGAGGCTCACAGTGTCTCCGCCTCTGCTGATTGAGAAGGGAAACCAGTGCATCTATTTCCCTTTATGTGTTTGTCTCAGTGCAGGTCGAGCTCCATGTGTATTATTCACCCTGACAACATGGACAGTGAAAGTTCATTAAGGACAATACAGCCACGGACAAAAGACTAATGTGTTTGACTCCTTCTCTTTGACTGAGTCTGATGTACATGAACGTTACGTATACTAATACTGATCACTGGATGGTAACAACATAGAGCCTCAGTGAGTACTGCAAAAGTACCACAAACTAAAACACGGTACCTCACAGAAAGTACAACTAAGAATCAGAAGGCACCAAAGCAAACAATCACTATGGTAAATAACACAAATTTACTTCCACCCTTGTGGTGTTAATGGTATCCACACAAAATCCCGACACAACAGAAATATAAACTCGTACTGCCTCAATCAGTAGAATGTACTGCAAAGAACTACAGGGTTCAAATCAAGGTCCATGAAGAAAGACAAAAAAAGGGCTGAAAGTACTCAGCACAGCTAATTACATATTTGACTTTATCACTGGGGTAGACCCAGAACTCACTGGAGGGACGACATATTCCATCTGGCCTGGGAACATCTCAGGGTCCCCAGGGAGAGCTGGAAAAACGTGGCTTTCGTTCAGCGGCAGTGAACATCTGGAAATCTGTAAACAGCTGGATTGTGTGTAATAATGACAAAATGCTACAGGATAGTATTAGAGTGATGACGTTCTTCTTATTCTGTTTAGTAAATTATGGGCGAATCATTCTGAGTATTCGTCTGACTGAGAGTCTCTCACTCTGGTCTCAGTCATCATCTGATTAGGTTCCTGTTAAAATGGGATTTCCCAGCTCTCTAGAGTTTGCAGTATTTTGTACACAAGCAGAAATACGCTAGAAATAACTACAGTTAACGAGCATAAAAAACTTCATTACAAATATATTCAAACACCATGTGTGTTGCATCTCTCTCTTGTTTACTTTCCTGCACGGCTTTGTGACTTCCTGTGTCTTATTATGCTGTTTCTTGTGCTGACCTAATTTCCCCGTCATCTGATCTTTGAGAAACTGGTGCCACTTTCTTACATGTATGATGAAATGTTTTTTTTTTTTAAATAAATATTTATTTAAAATTGCGTCACCGATAAATCATAAAAAAATGCAAAATATAATATTATATCAACTGAATAAAATACCTTTCATTTTTATTGATTCATTTTTGACTTTGTAACATGAGATAAGTGCTATTTAAATAAAGTTATATCATAAAATGCACTTTATCAATGGTACATGAGGAAGTATGATTCAAAGAAAACATCATAGTAATTATAACAATAAGGAAAGTTTTCATGAAATCAACAATAAATAATAATGAAATAAATAAAAAGAGGCAGGAATCAGTTCCTCTGGTTTATAATTTAAATAAACATTGAGTTTCAGTTTATTTCAGGGCGTGTATTCTGACAGTGCGCGTGTAGTTTCATATTTACGGTAACATCACCAGTGACGACATGGGCAGCTGCTATGGTAACCTGGTTTTAACTTCCGGTACGTGCCAAGATGGCGGAAATGAAAGCGGAACGAGGAACAGTGTGTTTTTAAAAAGCGCGGAGACTTTGAGACGTTTGTTTTATTCGCGTCGACGAGACGTTGAGATGTCGTTGGTGTGAACAGCCGAAGGGGGAGAGAGACTCCACCCGCGCGAAGCGTAACGGTGAATCCATCGAGCGGTCCTCTCTTGGTGCCATCCGCGGAAAACATCAACACAACGTCCGCCTCCGGACGCTCCTGTGACCGGGACCTGTCCACGTCCTCCCCCTGGAGGAGTCACGCGTTGGTCTCGTATCTGGAGGAGAAGATGGAGAGCTGCGGCTTCCAGAACCAGCTCCTCTCCGTCATGGAGGTGCTGGCCAAGGCGGCGGTGGAGGAGATCAACCGGCGAGTGGAGGACAGCTGCGCGGTGCTGCGGCTGGAGGTGAACCGGAGCAGGAGGGACATCGAGCTCCTGAAGAACAAGTGTGAGCTGATGGACGCCGAGCTGAGGAGGAGCAGGCTGAGGGCCCGGAGGAGAGGTGAGGAGGAGGGGAGAGGAGAGGTGAGGTGAGGAGGGGTGAGGAGGAGGAGGAGGAGGGGTGAGGAGGAGCAGGCTGAGGGCCCGGAGGAGAGGTGAGGAGGAGGGGAGAGGAGAGGTGAGGAGGAGGAGAGAGGAGAGGTGAGGTGAGGTGAGGAGGAGGAGGAGGGGTGAGGAGGAGCAGGCTGAGGGCCCGGAGGAGAGGTGAGGAGGAGGGGAGAGGAGAGGTGAGGAGGGGTGAGGAGGAGGAGGAGGAGCAGGCTGAGGGCCCGGAGGAGAGGTGAGGAGGAGGGGAGAGGAGAGGTGAGGAGGAGGAGAGCTGAGGAGGAGCAGACTGAGGGCCCGGAGGAGAGGTGAGGAGGAGGGGAGAGGAGAGGTGAGGAGAGGTGAGGAGAGGTGAGGAGGAGCAGGCTGAGGGACTGGAGGGGAGGTGAGGAGGAGGAGGGGAGGTGAGCAGCAGGAGGAGAGGTGTAGGAGGAGGAGAGCCCTCTTCATCAACTTGGTGTGTTTACTTTCTGAAACATCCTGTGTGTGTGTGTGTGTGTGTGTGTGTGTGTGTGTGTGTCTGTGTGTGTGTGTGTGTGTGTGTGTGTGTGTGTCTGTGTGTGTGTGTGTGTGTCTCCTCCAGGAGCAGACCGGTGTTCTCCTCTGGTCAAAGTGATTCTCAGTAAACAAACTCAGATCATCGACTGGGACACACAGACAGAAGCTGAGACCTCAGATCAGCAACAGGTACGAACACAGGATCGATTCATAGATAGATAGATAGACTGATAGATAGATAGATAGATAGACTGATAGATAGATAGACTGATAGATAGATAGATAGACTGATAGATAGATAGATAGACTGATAGATAGACTGATAGATGACGTGTGTTCCTCCTCACAGTCAGTGTTGCTGCTTGTGTTGCAGTGTGCAGACCTGGAGGTTTCTGATGAAGCCGAACACGTGCAGATAAAAGAGGAGTGTGCGGAGGAGGACGAGTGGAAGAACGACACAGACGACAAACTGAGTGAGCGAGAACACAAACCACTGTCACGTATGAAGGTTCCCAGGTTTTTCAATCAGCGGACGTTGACCCGTCATCTACTTCCTCTTTCCCAACGGACTCATTTCCCTGTGAGGACCAATAAAGGCTTTGTGATTGATGTGCTCTCGTATCTGATCTCACGTGTGCTTCCTTTTCAGTATCCGCAGCAGAACCATCCCCGTGTTTCAAATCCTCGCCGCCTCAGCAGACCGACGGCTTCGTGGATCGTTACCACTCGGCCGAGGACCCGGCAGAACCAGAACCTCTTGTGTCCCCGACGGCCGGACACGACTCTTTGCCACTAGGGCAGCAGCCGATCGTCACAAACCGGAGCGGCTCGGAGCTCGTGGTGAAACACGAGAGGGAGGAGGAACCAGACGACGACGCGCCGCAGCTCGAGTCGGGCCTCGCGTCTGTGGCGGTGGACGGTCACGATCAGCTGTGGTTGTCCGGTCTGTGCAGGGACGCAGCCGATCCCAGCTTCTCCTACGAGGGGCAGCAGGTAAAGCAGATCCCCGCTGTGTTCACTCCATCAGAGGAGGTGGTACCCAGGACTCACTCAGCGGGGAAAGCTCACTCTGTCCTGGTCCGAGGGAAAAGACGAGCCAGAACATTTGGAAGTCGACGACCACAAGCAGAAGACGGACTCAACGCTCAGACGAACTCCACGGATCAGAGCTCCGTCCCTCAACTGTCGCAGCATCAGTGCAGAGACCTCGCTCCTCCCTCGCTGAGGAGCCGAGACGAGGATCCGAACCCAAACCCGGCCGCCTCCTCCCTCTGCGTGCAGAGCGGCCGCGGCAGCTTCGGCCTGGCGAGGAGGATGAGGACGCCCTGGAGGTCCGGCGTCGGCGAGAAGAGGTTCAGCTGCACGTACTGCGACAAGAGCTTCATGAGGTTCAGTCAGCTCAAGGAGCACCTGAGGAGTCACACGGGGGAGAAGCCGTTCAGCTGCGCGCAGTGCGGCCGCAGCTTCACCAAGCAGTGCAACCTCATACGACACGCGGTGGTGCACAGCGGCGAGAAGCCGTACGAGTGCTCGCTGTGTGGGAAGTGCTTCACCCAGCGCTCCAGCCTCAAGTCCCACCAGAAAACAGCTCACTGAGTTTGACGTGGCTTCAAGGAAGGTTCCATGTTTTTATTTTTTGAGTAGCTCAGAACACAGTGATGAAGCTGGTTTAACTGTTTTTGTTGTTGTTGTTGTTGTTTGTTTAATATTATAACATGTGATAAATGTTGATATTATCAAAACAGACCCGTTGTTCCGTTATTTAGTTGAAGGCAAACAATGATTTTCAATATTGATTATTTAGATTTTCCACTTAATGAAATCAGCCTCATTTCATATTTCTCACAGATTCAAAGAGATTCACTTTGTCGTCATTCGTGAAAAAGAAAAGCATCAACTTCTCATATACGAGAAGCTGGAAAACCAAGTTTTTGACAAAACTTGCCGACCGCTGCTCACGCTCATGTAGGAGCACTGAGAGATTATTAATGATAAATAAAAAACTTAGTTTAATTCACATTCAAAGTTTCCCATCTAGTTTAATCTTCCATATTTATCACAGTATGAAGACTATTAGAAATTATAAATATAAATTACTATTAAACACCCCACCTCATTAAAGATAATTGCAGCATCCGATTAATAATAATAACTAGTCTCAAGGTGTTTTTTATTATTATTATTATTTAACGGACAGAAGAGGACTCACCTGTAGAAACGACCTTTAAACTTGATCAGGATGAAAAATCTAGATCCTCTGACACCAATCGTTCCACGAGAAGACTTCAATTTCAGAACTTAAAATCTGAAAGCAAAAGTTTCACATGTAATTTGAAAGTCTCTGAGTTTTCATCAAGTCATCCTGAAGAAAAGAATCAAGAGACAAATGCAAGTAAGACTCAGGGAAGCTTTGTTACTCGATCAGCAAAAAAAACATCTGGATCTGTATTCGTGACACAAACGTTTTACACAAACGTTTTACACAAAAATACAAAGGTAAGACATTTAAAAAGGGTTTTTTCTTATAAATATCAGATAAGATCTTTTTTAAATCCTGTGAAACAATGAGATAAATGATCTGTTGCATAGAAAAGTAGTGAAAAAGTCATTAAGTGGAGATCATCACGATACAAGTGCATTTTAGTTCCTGTTGGAGTGAGATCAGAATGTAACGAGAGCATCACTGACTGGAGCGGATCAACGGTCAGCATGTTTATCAAGTCAAACTCATTTAGAAAACATTCAGATCAACAGTTTCCGTGTTAAACGAACCTTCCCGATGTGATTTTAAATATATTTGTTAAAGTTCAGTAATGTTTGAAGCCTCAAACAGGAAGATGACCTCAAAACAAACAGCTTTTTTTCATGTATTTGGAAACGAGACCAGTAATTTAATGAGACAAACTCAACCGAATATTAGCAGCAGTTTTTCCCAGAATCAGCTCAAAGGGAAACTCATGAGTGATTTACTCCAAAGATCAATAAAATAAATGCTTGAATATTTTTTGAGGGAATTAAAACTATTGAACGAGTGAGACCAGTAGAGTCTGTGACACGTTTGTGAAAGACTGAAGTTGTGTCGGAGTGATAATTCATAAAACCCAGAGTAAAAATATTAGCAATTACAACAGAGTGACGAGAGGGAACTGTTTTAAAACTCGTGGTGCATTCAAGTAAACTCAGACATCAGATTGCAACTTTAAATGTGATGCTCTTTTTTTCTGGATATCGTTTCTAGAAAACACGTCTCCTGAAAGACGTTAAAACCACTGGTCGGGTCCTTAAACAGCTGATGAAGACAAAGTTTGTGTTTCTGGGCCAATTATTCACAAATCTTTTGACTGAATGTTTTGAATGAAAGAACACAGGGAAGGTTTCAAAACACACTTCTGATTTTTTTTAAACACTCACACGTACACAAGGGATCAGGTTCCCTCGTCATAGACAAGACGCCAAAATATACGGAACTTTTAAGGAGAAAAGAAATCGACATCGTCTCACAATAGTAAATATAAACAACCTTTAGAAAAAATAATCTCTATTCCGAGTGTCCACGGTTTTGATAAAAGCTTTTTTTGTGCTCACTAGAGGCCGTCACACATTGTTCTGTCCGTGTGTGATAACAGCTTGAAAAGATGTGCTCGGATAAATTCACTTGAGAACATCAAGCGCTTTTGCTTTTCTTTTCTTTTTCGGCGCCGTATCTTTCCATTAACTTGAGTCCAGTCTGTCCGTCTCAATGCTCGTCCACTTCCTCACAGTCACAAGTCACAGTCCCCGAGCTCTCGACCAAAACTACCGCATCCTCTCCGCCATGTTTGTCCATGTGAGTGTGTTAAGTTTGTTACATTGAGCCGGCGTCTGTCCCTTTTCCTCGTTCATCCTCGTCCTCCAGGCTGCACGAGCAGTCCATCGCCTCCCCGCCGTCTCTCTCACTGCTGGGGACCATGGGAGACCAACTCTCCCCAGACATGTCCTCCTTGTTTCCCTCCGTCCTTCCCTCTACCTCTACCTCTACCTCTCCGTCCTCCTCCTCCTCCTCTTCCTCCCCTCCTCTCTGCCCACAGTAAGGCGGGATCTCAACCACCACGTATTTCTTTGACCAGCCCGACACCAACGCTTTCTGCCGGACGTCGTTTCCAGTCAGGCCCGCGTCAGACCTGGAGTTAGTCGCTGTGGGAATAAAAAACAGGAAAAGAGAAAAAGAAAATTAATTTAATGAAAAAAGGAAAGTAGAACAACTTCACCTGAGTAAAGAGGGGTTTAATTGTAAGTAACTTTTTACTCAACGTAACTTATCTGTGTTTTTTCCTGTTCTACCAGATAAACAAAATTACCAGATTAATTAATAACCTCATTAAAAACCTTATGTTTGGATCATTGATCATAATATTTTCAAACATCATATTGTTCTGGAATAAGTTTCAAACTCTTTGAAAGTGTTCACTTGTTAAATGCTGAAATGACGTGCACATCAAACTACTCACCTGGCAGCGTTGTGGACATCTGACTGGAGTTACAGGTGAGAGAACCGTTGTTATTGGAGCCAACAGCGGCAGCGAGGTGGAAGACCTCGGAGCGGGGCAGCTGGGGCGACACCGGTAAGGAGTGGCACTGTCTCCCTGGCAGCTGTTGCCAGTAGTAAGACCCCTCCTGCTGCGGCCCCGCGGGTCCATGGGTAGCTGACGGGTTACCGAACACGCTCCCTGGAGGTGAGTGGAGGTCAAACACCAGCGAGAACACCGACTTGCTGGGCACGTCGTAAAACTTGATGTTGCCCCCACACAGGTCCTCTCGGGCGGTGAACGGGTTGATCTTGCGGGCTTTGGAGGCTCGCTGCGTAATGGGGGGGTGGTAGTAAGGGTCCTGCACGTTGACCTTTCTCACTGCTTTGCAGGAGAAGATGTCCGATTGGCTGCGGCTGAGCCAGATGTTTCGCCGAGGACGGGGCGACTTCTGTGGGATTTTGTCGTCCTGGAAACCGAGAGGGTTCAGTCGCTTGAAGCCCTGGATTTTGTCGCCTTGAACAAAAAGACAGAGAGTCGTGTCCTTAAGGAAAGTGTTCAAGTGTAGCTCAGACTCTTGACTGATGATATGATGTCACCACTAGGTGTCATTGCAGGCTGAGTACAAATCCCTTTTTATTTTCTGTGACACTGAAAGAGATTATTATAACATTGAATTTTACTTTTAGCTTTGTAGGATTCAAACTTCATAAAATGTATGTGATAATAATAACAATGCTCATAATGATAATAATCTCGAGTGGAGGACTGGAGTCTTAAATGCTCCAGCGATTGTTAACAAGTGTTTAGAAACAGAGTTTGTTCATATAAGCACATAAATAGCTGGAGCGGGGGGGGGGGGGGTCAGAAGGAGTTCATGACATAACAACCGACAGCAGACGAGGAGTCAGACTCAATCTGTGTTTTCCACATAATAACAGCTTCATAAGAGAGCGTTCTTATGTCAACAGACTCAGACTGTGTGTTGTGTTGTTTTGTGTTGTGTTAACTTCATCATGATCTACAACACAACACCTGGTGAAAGAAACAACACATTTGTCACCAGTATAAATCACTCCTGCATCCTGTGTTGTCCTGGGGACACGGAGCTCTTCCAAACAAAAACATGACTGACTCCTGGCTCCATGATGGTCAGACACGCAGGCGTCAGAACTGGACCAAATTAGAAGTGAAACCAGGACCTGTGCGGATCGAGTATCTCCGAATGAGAACGTTGATCTCAGTCTAGTTTTTCCTCTTAAAGGAAAGATGAGGTTTATATTATCAGGAAACAGGGAACCTGGACCTGCGCTCACATTCTTTAGAGAGAGGGATCACGGTGCACGAACGTAGAATCAACACTGTGCTTCACAAGAGGAACTGGAGAGGAAAGGTTTCTGTCAGTCCCAACACTCACTGATAACAAATAATATATTGACTCGCTCACTGGCAGACAGTTTACATTAGAGTGCAAGCTGAGCCTGTACGTAGCGGTAAAGAGGATGAAAGGGTGGGGAACCCATGAGAGGTGGAGGTTTCTGTTCCCTGACTGTAAAGCTGTAAACGTACTGTGTGGTTTGGACAGCACTGCAGGGCTGATACCTTTAGGTATCGTCTTCTTGTCGTTGTCTCCACTGAGCGAGACGCACTCGTGCTCCATCTCTTCCACTTTGAGGCGAGCAAGAATCTCCTCCAGGTGCCTGACGTTGTCCGGGAAGGACGGACGGAGTTTAGGGTCCATCTGCACAAGGGAAAAAGAGTAAGTGGTTCATACATGGTGACATATTTCACTCAGGGAAGTAAAGATTACACCAGTAGGTGTAGTTCCTAAGTAAAACAGACACAATAAATATATTTACATATATCATTTATATAGCTGACTCCTCCCTTACACTGGATTTTACAAGCTAGTTTTCCAAGTTGCTTATACTTGAGTATGGTGAGGATGAATGAAAGAATGAAGTTTGAATAAAGAGTCATCAGGTAAATATGGGCTTCGATGTAATAAGCAAAAACAATTGAGGCTACTAATGATGTGAGTTTCATTTTCAGACCTGTCTTGAGCAATAATATTTATGGAGACAAGCTGCGGAGAGGCGAATGGAAAAGACAGAGAAAAAAGTGGCTAACAGATGAGGACACACAGCAAATAAGAAAGTGAGAAGGGATTGGAATAAGATCCTAGAAAGAAAATGTAAAACTGATAGAGAATTAAATTAATTTAAATTCAAAAGACCTGGATGGAAGACAAGAGAGACAAGAATAACAATAGCAACAGAGCAGACAAGGATGAGAAGAGAAGGTCGGAGCCAGTACAGCCTGCTCACAGAACTTTAATACTCTCATCACGGTGGGTTGTAATTATATTAAGTCCAAGGATTATAAAATGACGTGAGCGTGAAACACATATTTGATACGGTTTGACTTAATGTTACTCCCCCGTTTCATTAGCTAATCAATTTCACAACTAATTAACGTATGAATGTTGTGAAAAGACGAGTCTGCCAAGTTTCTGATCCAGCTTTTAGAGAATAGAGGCCGACCCCCTGGATAGCGAGCTAAATCAGATTATTCACATAATCAGATTGGCCCTCTATTCCTGAATGACTGAATAAAAAGTTACTTAAGAAATTAAGAAAAAGAAAATCCAAGAAACAGTCGTCAACACATGTGCCTCCTCCATGTTAGTGTATTGGACATGGACCAAATTAAAAAGTCAAAATAAATGTTCAGTACATTTTCTCAAATATGGTTTGTGTGATTTTAGACATTTCCTACAGAACTGATGTTTGTTCCTGAGCTTTTTATTCTGGTTAAGTTTGGATTTAAATAGATATTTGATGTTGGGAACAGGGTGAGTCGTGATGATTGACAGCTGACACCGACTCCGGCTGACGTCATCAGCACAAGATTATGTTTGAGTTCGTATCCAGGATATTTTGGCTTCGTTTCTGGATCGACAGACTCGAGAGTGTGTTAGACTCACATTGCAGCAGTTGAATGCCAGCTGGAGGAAATCAGACGGACAGTCTCCAACCATGTGCTGGAACGTGTGGTAGTCCAGGCCAAAGTTCTGGTTGGGAGGCAGCGACAAATACAGTATTAAAGTTACAACAGGAAATTCATATCTCCCCCTCTGACAAAAAGGATAAAAGAGACGGAGCTTCATCAGAAGTTTGACACAGTGCTGCTCTCGTGCCAAAGCCAGCTTCATATCAGACTAATCCCTCTGACATGATCCCGCTGACTGCCAAGTGGACTATCAAGGACTAATAACCAAAGACTCATTTCCGAGCTTGGAGTCGCCCATAAGCCCGGTTAAATTCACAATCCTCATGGCTACGCAGGGGATGATCCTATTTAACAGTTTTTATTCTTTTCAAATTCACACTGAGTTCTACGTGGCAAGCAGGGGATCCCAAATTAGACAATGTATTATCTCGCACACAAATCTGTTCTAAAGAAAAGTCTATATTTAGTTAATTAAAATATATAGACTTGTGAGGTATTATTTCCCATATGAAAAGATAAATCTCTGCATCACACTGAGATCAACGTTAGGATTAGGTACAGTGAACAAACGCTCCTCATCTGTTCGTCATGTGAACGTTTGCAAACAGGGACAGAATTATGAGACACAGAGACAGATCAACCTGTTTACAAAGCAAACATGGACACAGACGTGTTATAAGAAGGTCACAGGGTGACACTGAGGGGAAAGGAGCAGCCACCTCTGTGCGGGGCAGGAAGTCAGGGTCGGCCTGGATCCTTGCAATGATCTCACACAGGACGATTCCATAGGAGAAAACATCAGCCTGAATAGAGAGAGACACAGAAATGAACATAGACACACAGATAAATGCAAACATGAAAAAGTAACAAGAATAATTCTTTACTTCTTACAAATATTTCTTTCCTTCCTTGCCTGTTGTACAATTCTCTAAATTCACTTAAATCTTTTTTTAAAACAAAGCAAATGATGATTTCTGGGACCCAATTTTCCTCAAGGTTTCTTTAAATGAAATAAAACTCTATCGTAATCTTATTTGAGTGTATTTTCGACACCATCGGCTCTGGTACCACTCCTTGGTATTAACTAAAGGCAAAGCTCAGAGTGGGTGACTTTACCTTCTCATTGTAGGGTTCATCTCTCAACACCTCTGGAGCCATCCAGAAAGGGGAGCCGACAACAGAGAGCTTCTCTCCTTCAGCACTGAACCCAGCACACATAACACAGGATGTCAGATTACATGCAACAGGACTCTGTGTTCCTGGTTGAATAATAAAAATAAAACCAAAGTGCACACAGTGTCTCTAGCGTGAAGAAAAGCTGAAGCAAATTCAGCATCAATTTGTGTGTAAATATGTGGAGCTGGCGACACGTCGGTTTGAAATAATCCTCCTCTGACCGAGTGCACCAGCAGGAAGAGAACCCTGACCTCGCCCTGTCCGTGTTGTGTGTAAATGAAAGATGTGGAGCAGCAGAAGGAAAAGAAAACGTTCAATTACCTGCCTGCTTTTACATCTGTGTCGAGGTGTTAGCACTTAATAAAAAAAGGTTCGGTTTGAGTGAACTTATTACTCCAGGCTGCCTTTGTAATGTTAATATGAACAACATGACAGATAAACGAAACCAGGGCAAACATGCAAATATTTAAAAACTAAGCTGACTCCCCCAAGGCCTTTTTTTTTTTTTTTTTTTTGTCAACACAAAATTACCCTCTCATGCTGTGTTTACACAGTTTACACAGCACGAGATGCCAGATTTGGAAATGGCCGCCTGCGATTGACAAGAACAGCTGTGACGTAACCACAAATACGAATCTTGGGAGCCAAAAGAGGCCGTGGAGCTGCATCAAGCTGGAGAGGAGTGATAATCCCCCACACAGTTTCAACACAGTGGAGTCACCTCCTTTCCTTTACATGGTGTTAATATCAAATACTGAGAATTGATCCAGTAATTATGTAGGAAAGTAAGTAGGTAGGTGTGATCCGTGGACGACTCCTTACAGAGTAGTGGGGATCTTTTCCGCCAGGCCAAAGTCTCCAACCACTGCTGTGTAGCTGTTGTCATCACATTTGATCAGGCAGTTCTGTGAAGACAGAAAAAAAAAACATTATCAACACATTTAGTTGAGGAAGTTACAACAAAGAGGGATTCATAACATTTTCTGTCTTAACAATATCAGTCAAACATCCACTTCCTCTATGAACATGAACCTAAACCTTCAACATTACTGTTTGTTCATTGTCAACCAACAAACCAGCCGAACCTGTCGATATGCATCTCTACAAAGTTTAGACTCTTCCTCTTTCTTCTGAAAGGAACCATTTGTTTATCTTCTGCTTCCACTTGTTGCAGTGATTATAGACATTATACAAGCAATGCTGAGGTGTTACTGTACTTTCTGAATAGATTTCTTAGAACTACTTTATAATGGGAGAGTGTATAAAATAGCTCACTAAGAATACATTATAATCTCTAAAACATAGGGTCAAGTTACAGTAGGAAGGTGTTTGCAACGAGTAAATAGCATCAAATGAACATGAAATATTAATGAATAAGTCTCTGCTCAACAACCTCCAGGACAGAAGTATGAGTCATTACACTTTGCATTCATTTGAGGAACTATGATCTAGCAAAGACATATGACATCATCCACCCAGCTGCATTAACAATATCTTTCCAGTGAAAGATTCTGGTTCGATGTCACTTACACTGTTCTGTGCACTTTTGTTTTTTTCCTGAAGATGAGCACCTACAGTCTTAGACTGGCAATAAATATGTGTTTACAGCAGAGTGCACACTGTCCGTCTGTGCCAACATGGCTCCGGGTCAAGTTGGAAAACTAGAAGCTGCCGAGGAGAGATTCTCACATGCGACAGCGACACTGTGTTTTTTACAGAGAGGTTATTAGGTCTATGACTAAAAGAGCACACAAACAAAAAAGGTGATTACCAACGATATCATCTAAAATACAAGTCTGACAAATAGAGGTTGCTTCATTATCCTGGGACCTTAATGCATTTATGAATAAATTATATTAAATGCACTTCAAGTTTTCAAAACCAACTAATATCTGAAAATATTCTGTTTAAAAATCCTGTGAATTCTCTATACTGAAGAGGGAAAACTCAAAAGTACAAATCAAAAGGAAGTGTCATGGAGCAATCATCTGAACTGACAATGTCTTTTTCAGTCATACATTGTCTTCTTCTCTAAACAAACAAAATAAAGACACAACAGTCTCAACTACACTGATAACTAATTGTTTCTGCACTAACAATAAGCAGAGACAAATACATTTTTGTTTTATTTTACATCGTATCTATGTTTCTGGAACTTACATCAAAATAAGGATTACGTTTGCGTGAGCGTCAGAAAATACAGTATACTTCATATATTTAGTGTCTTGATTAAACACGGAGTGAAACAGACACAGGTCCGCACGTCTCCAAAACAAAAACACAAGCAGACCTCTGGTTTTGTTTTTATCTGCGGTTTCTCCTCTAAATGACCAATTAGCCTGTGCAGCTAACCTTGGAGGTGAGGTCCCGGTGGAATATGCCTTTGGAGTGCAGGTAGGCCAGACCGCTGGCGATATCACAGGCCAGCTTCACCCTGGCGGGCCAACTCAGGTGCGTGTTGCTGTCGAGCAGCTGCTCCAGGTTTCCACCATTGATGTACTGTAGCAGAGAAAAGATCGACACACACACACACACACATGCATTATTTATATTTGCAATACTAATACTTCACAAACAAAGGTTCAGACAGTACTTCAAGTTGAGAATAGGTACAACTTGATTTGCTGTAAAAACACTGCTTTCCATGGAATCCTGCCTCTTGCGTGTTCTACCCAGACACCTTGCCTGAATGTGACTCTTGTTGCGAATCCGTCAGACTCTGACATTCCCTGGAATTCCAGTCTCAAACAAATACTGACATTATATGTTCCTGAGCCAGGAGTTGCATGGGTATACTCTGAAAATCACAATGTTCCTGTTTAGCCGTGTGTGTATCAGTGAGCTGGGGATATGTCAAATTAAATACGGGATGTTTTATCTCAGTTAGTGAAGCAGATCTGAGAGAGAGTCGCCCACCGAAGAGAGGGCAGCAAAGAGGGTAAATCAGCTCAGTGGGGTTAAGTGTCCAGGGGTCCTGCGCTGTGCCTGTCAGCTTTGATCCAGAGGAACTTGTCTGACCTTGCTGCTTGCATGCTAACACACAGACACGCTAATCCCATGTCACACAACTCAGACGACGGTGGTGAACTCGAGAGAGCCGGAGGTGGGACAAAGAGATGGTCTGGTTCAGCTGTGGTTATTGGTAAAACCGACAGGCACGGAATTAGGACAAAGGGGGTCGATGGGGAGGGGAGGAGGTCTCGACTTCTTCACACGATTTAATGAACTGGGATTTGTGGTCAGATTAATTCTACTTTTCCGATAATCTTGACGAATTACTACAACGTAGAGCTATGTCTGAATCGCTCTTGAAAAGATGAAACCTGATCAATCTGTGAAGATACAGACTGTTGTGTTTTTAAATCCATCTCATATAATGATGTTAGTAGCTTTTCTATGTTAATTCTAAATCTAAACGTCCATTACAGCTTGTAGAGGATCCACGGAAATAGTTAATACGTGTATTCTGAAATGAAATAAGAGATACGACCATGTTGAAATATCCAAACACCGCATGCAAAAGTCAAAACTCACAAAAGGTGACTCTGTTACAGTCTAACATCTTCAAATGTCTGTCACACACGCACAATTCAAGATGTCTGAGGATCACAGCATTTGTCCAACAGATCCCTCAGAAGCTAACATCTCTTGGGTTTGGACACAATTGTGGAAATTAAAACTGATCCAACTTCCTTCCTTGATCATCTACTTCAATATCCTGGGGCTGATTATATTCTCACACTGACAGATTATGCACTGAGCGCCACGTGTGCCGATTCAAAATGCAACTCCCATGGTTCAGCGGAAGAGTGTACATGCCGTGTCAACTTAAAGTAACTGAACGGCAGTAAAGTCTCATTTGATAAAAGGCCTCTTACTCGGGCATGGCATTCTCCCCCTGGACTTTGCTTTATCCTATTCTTGGAGGTACTGACATGCTGCAGTAATTACTTGACATAGCACATGTTTGATCCATGTAAGTGCCTCGCCATGATCATGTATAATGTAGAGGAAATGCGGAGGAAATGAAAAACATACGGCCGATCACATCTGTTGTGGAAATCTCTCTGCCTCACTGTCTGCGTTTCAGGTTAAAGACCCTGGAAAGACTCACACAAAAGAATCTTTGTTTGCCGCAGCTTCAAACGGCAGTGCAAACCTACCCTGGGTCGTGACTCCCCATTAGCCCGGATTATAATTGCTCTAGCATTTTTCTATAAGGTGCGTTAAATTGAGATTCAGCAGAAACGGAAAAAACAAGGACAATGCTAAACTATTCTATGCATCTTCCAGAGGCTGGAAGGATCTCGAAGCCCGGTGCATCCTTTAACAAGTTTGGTAACTATTGCACAACGTGTAAACCATTAAGTGTTTTACTTTAATATAAATAAACTTTACCGGACAGTGGAACATAACATACCTATAAATATATATACTGTGCACATTATGCCCACCTGCTGTGAGATGTTTTGGAAAAGTGTCAGGTACTATTTAATATGCTGAACTTTATATCAAAAGTCAAAGAAGTTAAATTTAAATCATTGGAAACTAGTTAGAAACGTACGTCATCAAACAGTTTGCAGGTTTTGTGTGTGTGTGTGTGTGTGTGTGTGAGAGAGAGCTTGTTTCTTGGGCCGTGCAGTAACTTCATTCTCCATTTCCTCTTTGCACGGCCTCATGGTGGGGGTCAGGTAACATAACAGCATGGGTCTGCTACCACAGTCAGAGCATTCACATATAGGTCCTGACACGACACAACAGGATCTGTTTATCCTGCAGCATGAAAACAAGACCAACCGCAGCGTGCACGTAAGTGTATTTATGTGTGTGTCTAACAATACATGCGTTCACTTTGCAATTAGTGCACGGCAATTTCTTACAATGAGACTGCAGAAAGTCGGTGTTTGTCACTTTTGGCAAAGCTACAATGAGCACATTCACTGAGGAGCCCAACAGTGTAACCATGTACACATGTGTGTTGCCTTGAAGAACAGAGTTCAACAGTGTGGTCTTTCTTCTCCGTGGGATGAATTGTGTGTTTTGTGCCATTTGTCCACATTTACTTGTATTTGATTGCGTGTGTTCTTAAATACAAGCATGTTTATAGATGTGCATTGCCACACTGGTTGAATGTTTGCATCTATGATGAATGCGTGTTTCTGTGTAGTTTCTATAATTGGACAGTTGTTTGCTTTATTAATAATTTAGTAAATAAAGAAAATTATTAAAAATACCCATCTCTATTCTTCAAGCGCCCAAGTTTGTTTTGCACCATGCAAAGAATCCATGATTTAGCAATGTTACCCGTGTCCTGAAATTCAAATACCTAGCTTTGTTTACCTAGCCGATGTTTCTGGTTGTAAATTCAAGAGTATTTTTCGATTTGTCAGAGTGCATCAACTTCACATTGGAGTATTTTAGAGAAGTTGTTTTAGAGAAGAGTGTTTGTATATAGAAGAAGCTATTCACTACGACGGAATTGACCTATTAATTCTATTTCACCCTCAGTTCTCCTCCACATCAAAAGAATTAGGTCAGACATTTTAATAACTATCAGTAACACTCCTCTCCTTCACACGCACAGACACACAAAGAAACACTTATAAACGTACAAAGGATAATTATAGGCTATGTGCAACCTGAAAGTATTGCTCACTCTTACCGTAATGATTTGTGCTGTCACATTAAGCATTTCTGGAGAATTTTATTAGCAGCCTGTATTCTGCACTCCCTCTGTCTCTCTCATGCAGACATACTAAGTGATATGTATACACATGAACATTTAGTTTTATTACAGACTGGCGTGTTGCCGTGTCGTGTTCATGGTTGGAAAAAGTTGGAATGTGTACAAACACAGACATTAAATTTGCAGGGGCTCAAATTTGCAGGTAAACACAAGTACTGGAACATACTGGAAGTACTGGAACATATTTTCAGCATCATATCAGTATATCACTTTTCATGAGGCAGACACTTTGATCTTGCACATCACAGAGGTGTGTGTGTGCATGTGTTTGTGTGTGTGTGTGTGTGTGTATCTACCTCCGTCAGAGCGTGAAGCTGGCCTTCGTGGACACACACTCCCTTGAACCTACAAAGACACGAAAGACATTCAAAATGAAGGTGCTGTACAGGACATTTGTTGATTTGAAAAGAATGAATAAAAGATGGAGACTGACACACAAACACATCTGAGGATATAAACCACGGTGGATAGAAAACCCTGCACATCCAGCATTTTTAGTTTCTCTACGTTCACTGTTGTGTTTTTTTGATTGGTCATTATATTTTCTTATCTGCCCCTCAGGGCCACTGAACTATCGGGTCATTTCAATTAAAATAAAGCAGATATATCAAATCCTGGCTCGTGTGTGGCCTTCTTTACTGGTAGCGAACAAAGAAAGCTGCAAGAACAGTTAAGGAAAAATGTAAAATTCCAGTGGGCAAGACCAGGCAAGTTATAGCTGAGAGTCTGTAGAGAGAAGGATAATAACAGCTCAGTTGCTTTATCTGCATTCCATCCATTTCTCCCTCCACCTTACCTATCAATCTCTACATTCAAATAAACACACCGTTTACCTCTCTGCTATTTGTTCGTGTTTCTCGACCACTGTTGAATTAAAGGTTGCTCTGTCTTCACACGATTAACCGTACAACAACCACGGACACATGCTCTGCTTCAACCAACGTAAAAAAACGAGGTGTTTGTGCAGAGAAATGTATAAACCAACTTTGCTCACAAGCAGCACTGACGGCCTCATAAATCCGGAGGCAATGAAAAGGTCAACTTTATGGGTCGTTGTTAGATTTGAGCTAACAATGACCCCCTCAGTGCCTGCTTGTTAACACACAGACAGACACACAATCCAGCAGGCGTGCTCAACAAAGATGGCATTGTAAAGAATACCGTACATGTGTGAGCCTGTGCAAAAATTATACACACACACACACACACACACACAGATATTTATGCATGTATGTGCATGTTGGTAAAGACACACTCTCCCGCTTAGGAGCTCAGAAGAGAATGTGAATCTGTGAAGCCAAAACAACACTATTTGCTTTATACAAAGTAAAAACACAATTTAAAAAAAGGAAAATAAAACAATAATAGTCCAAAAATAACCACAAAATACAGAATAAGTGTAGTGACAAAAGGAAATATAAAAATGCATGAACCATCTTAAGTAACAAGTTGTCTTACAGATCATCAGGAGGACGCCTGCATTCATGTGCAGCATCGCTTTTGAAAGCTGCTCTAAGGTGCTGCTAGCGGACTGCTTCCTCAATATCACGGAGATTAACTGAGTTTGTATTTTTCAAGCATATCAAAAATATATTCTACGAGCTCCAGGCCTTCAAATCATCAAGACATTTCTTCAAACCCTTCCATGTGCATGTGACTGCTCTCAAAAGGCTTTTTCATACCCTTATGTATTCTGGAGAAAGTCATGGTTGGGGAATATAAAGTAATTACACAATTGCTCTATTGTGTAATTGTAATTACACACTCTATTACACAAACACAAGTTCACCAATTCTGACACTGTCTGTGCTGTTGTTGTGGAAAAGTCAATCAGCTCTGCTGCATGAAGTCTCATCTCACTTGATTGTGAAATGTCAGTCAACAGGTCTGACGTGCAGCACCTCTAAATAGCTGGTTTGAAGACCTTCAGGACCACAGAGTCAGACCAAGCTGCTCCCACACTGTCATACTTTGTCCCTTTTGTCCAATCAATAATTTAACATGAGGGTTCAAAGCCTCGTCCCGTTCCTTGGTGATAGAGGGGGCTCTCCTTGCTTTATTTTTGCCTCCAGGCATCTGGTGCAGCCCTAACAGGAGCTGGCAGTCTAGAAAATCCATTGTTAATAGGCTCTGTGTTTGACACAGTTTCTAACCAACCCCAGAGGAAACAGGTCACAACCACAGACTCATGAAGTTACACGATGAAGTTGGGTAAAAGCAGACGTGTACACTGTGTCAGTTGTTCCTGAGTGACTGTAACTCTCAATAATCCTACGTGAATTTAGGAGACTGAGCTTATTTCAAGTTACATCTTATAAATATCTTCACAATAGGCCTTTTGGATTTGACCATTAAACATGCCGGACAGGAAATCATTGCCAATAATCAGTTTATTACACATGGACTGATCAAGTATTATAAAGGAGCTCATCCTGTGATAATGTAATTATTTACTTGTTATTTATTATTTGAGTAATATGGCCGGTGTCTGATTGTTGTGAGCAAAACTTTATTCAGTTACTGACCTGAGTACATTTGGATGTGAAAGCCGGTTCATTAGTTGGACCTCTCTCAACATGTTGGCTCTGTTGCTGCTGATCTTGTTCATCTTCAGAGCCATGACTTGGTCTGAAGCTCGATGACGTACCTGTCAAACAGTCAAATGATGCCACACTTTAACATGCTGGAAATACAATCACAATCACAATGTTTGAAGTATACTCATAGAAACACACAGGGATTAAACATTTGTCTAAAAATGAAACTCTTTTTTTTAGACTTTTCGACCTGGGTCACTATGGGTGCATGCAGCGAGACACAAAAGAGGAAGTCAGGACATAAAAGAGAAGTGAAATGAGGTCACTGACCCCCCCTATGAGTGTTAATATGTCAGTCCAGAGCTACACAATCAATTTTTTATTATTGCGCATTGGGATTTTGGTTTCCACCTTTGTTAGATAATGGGGGCATCACCATTCATGCATCCATCTCTGGCTGGAGTCAACTAGGGTTTGAAAAACTTTTTTACCGGCCCACCAAAGATCTCATACAGGGCCTCTCTGGAATTCAAATGTTGGAAATCTGTCATAGCAAAGTAGAGGTTCAAACACTGAGATTAGAAAACATGTGTGTCTTAATGGTGCTGTGTAAAAAAACACAGTGGAATTACCTTTCCAAAAATAACTACAGTCCATTTCATTGAGTGAAAAACCTCTAAAAGAGCAATTAGCAAATTTAATCTCCGAACTGAAGCAACTGCTTTAAACATTTTCTGTTAAAAGTCCCACGTGGAAGCATTTTTATTCTCTCTGTCAGCTCAGTCTTTGAAAATAGAAAGATGACATTCACACTTCAGGTGTCAGCGATGCCACAGTACATAAATTACTGAGTATGTAGGTTCTTCTGAATATGCTCAAGTATATCATACAAATAGGAAATATCAACCTACAAACCACAGTGACTGAGCTGCTCAGCTGCAGACTGAGCTACCCACACTTGTTTACTCATTTCCTGACACACATTTAGATCCGAATGTAGGTTTCAGTAGTTTAAACGCTTCACTGATGCTCCTGTGTGTATAGAGTGAGTTTAACTGGTCACAGAGGTTTGAGCCCAACTGCAGGTAGACGGCCTTCAGCAGCGACAACACAATCCAGACATGATCAAGAGCTCCAGACAAGGAATAGAGTACTGGGAATCGATCAAAAATGCATAGTGCATAGTTGTGTTACCAAACAATTACACAACAACAACAATCACAGTTGGGTATACGTGATGTACGTGATATATGTGCCGGCTTGAAAAGTTGCTCCATCATACGCAACATAGGAAACAAAACAGAACCACAATGAAGTTTGGCAATGCATGATGTCACCCCAAAGTGAATTAGATCACATGTTCACTTCAGTATGAGAGCCTTGTCCCCAATTACACAACAACAACATGTTAAACCACACCAGACATTATGCCAGAGAGGTTCCAATTCTGCACAGATGCACTAATAATATGCTTCGTTTTTTCGAAAACAAATATGACGACATATGATGGCACTCAAATAATAATATATCGTTTGACAAAAATAATGGCAGGTGAAAATTACGACTCGGATGATCCTGTAACCTTGAATCTACGGAAATGTTGATACCAAAGAGGCAGTAGTAATGGAAATTATATTCTTCTTACGTTTTCTTCTATTAACCCTCTGACCTAGATTGACTAACTGCTGAATTGCTGTGACTGAGCAGAAAATGTGATGAATGTGATTTTACTTCACACACAAAGTCTCTGCAAGTCGCTGTTAGTGCCTCACTCAACATCTAAAGACAGGATGAGATAAGCATTAGCTCAGAATTAGATTATAAGTGACTCAACCAGCAAGAATAAAACACTGATGTTTCCTCTTTCTAAGTTCAAGTAAACTTGTTTAAAAAGGAGATTGACTCCTCTCCCATTGCCATTGTTTGACGTCACAAACTCAAGAGAAATTCCGACCACAATGTCAGTCACATTTATATTTAAATCATCTTCTAACAGTGGCTCTTTGACCATCTTCCATCATCACAGCCACCAAACACTGGTGACACAACGTAAGACGGTGTCACTTACAGCGGAGGCCAAATCAATATGGGTTACATAGGAGGGAGAGTCAGTGAAATATACTGCTGGACAAAAATGGGAGTGGTAAATTAAAAAAGCTCTTGATATAGAGGGGGAGTTATCCCTAATATATATATATATATATATATATATATATATATATGGCTGGTGTAGTCTGTTTCTGTTTAGGGAAGCTCTCTGTCTGCTTCTCTCTCCATCTCATACATACAGACACAGAAATCTCTCTGTTCCGTTCAAGTTCAAAGCGAGGGGCCGGGCTGTAAGAGCCGACAGTCTCCACCACAGGACAGCAGTAACAACAGATGGCCACTCCTCTGAAGGCCTCCTCCCCCACATCCGTCTATCCTCCTCCAACCCCCCCATTCCTCACTCTTCACATCCCCCCATCTGAATTTATTCCTGATCCCCCTCTTTCTCCTCCTCGCTGTGGCCTCCAACAAACCTGCCATCCTCAATCCTCATCTCCTCCAGTAGTAGTAGAAGTAGTAGTAGTAGTGTGTTTCTCTCCCATCTTCCTTGGCTGTCAGTCCAAACCTTCTCCTCTCCACTCATGCATGCTCTGCTCTTGGATATGTCTTTTCGCCCCTCCACTTTCCCTAGTTTCCTTGTCCTTCTTGTCCTTCAAACCCTTCAACAAACCCCCTTCATCTCTCCCTTGCCCAGAACTCCTCCACAGCCCCTGTCTGCCCCATCCCTTACATTCACAGTGAACTCCTGAAGGCTCCACTCAACCCCCCCACACTTCCAACCCTTTCAACAGCTCTCCACCATCAGAAGCTTTTTCTCCTCCTCCTCTTGGCCTCCACTTTTATCACTATCTATGTTGCGCCTTTTCATTTCATTCAACCTGACCCAGCTTTTCATCAGTGCGCTGCCATTCCCTCTGCTCGACAAGAGGCGGGATTCATGCAGAGGGACGGAGACTCTCAGTGCTGCTGCTATTAAATTCCAACAGCCTCTATTTAAACACTTTTTCACTCCATCGTCAGAAATTGAGTTTTATTAATTGAACCAAGCTGTAAACGTGTATATCAATGATTGAAACTGCTTGCTGTTGTTTATTTGTGCTGTTCTGTTCTTTCATCACTCATATGAATAAGCTGCTGTGTTTCCACAGCCCACAATGGGGGGTGTTTTCGACAGCTGGCATACCCAGAGAACAATGGGTGACACTATAATGTAGTATGGTTCTTCATACAGCTAATAAAAGTCAATTAATATAAAACTCCATTTGCAACACGTGGACCTTTAATGTCTGCCGCCCTTTAACCAGATGCACCACACTCAATAGCTGCCAGACACAGTAACATCAATAAGAGACACAGTGGAAACTGAATGTCGCACCAGTTCACCAGTCAAATACACTGTTAGCTAAGGTCATACTGAAATTCAAATTCAAAAAGACAGACAGTCTAAAATACTGGAAACTCAAAATATAATCTGATACAACAAATAATGTGACATTAAAAGGAACCTGGCTTAATGTCAGTCTAATTTAAGTACTGAGTTTCCATTCAACTACATGAAAACCAGAAGTCAGTGGTGTTCACACACATACATTTATAGAGAAAAACTCTGAAGAAATCCACAACAAAACAGGTATTATAAAATCACAAGTTACAACCATCCAACGTAAATAAATAATCACTTTACGTCAAATGTAAACATAAATGTAAATATGTCTATTCTGTCAAATACAGAACTTCATATCAGCACAAACATAAACAATACAAATATGTCTGTGAAAGGTTCTTATCGGCCAGCTGATACTTCAGTCGGGCTCTAATTACAAATTAAACTGAGCCGTGCTATAATTGCACACTGTCACGGTGGCTTTGATGACACAACTCGATGAAGAAAATGTAATTCCTCTGCTGATGGATGCTGATGATGAGGGATTAATTTAGCAAAGCCAAACTAATAGCACTAAATGTGCTTGTGTGACTCCCATTCACATGTCTGCAAGGGGGAGGGGAAGTAACAGGGTTAACAACCCCGTATTTAATTGATGTCTTTGAACGGAGTCTAACTTGACCTAAAAATGTCTGCGACACAGTCATGAGTGAAGACCAAGCTCACTCGGAAACAATCAGTCTTCGACCCACCGAGCACATCAACTTGACAAGTCAAATCAAACAGAAAATGAATCTGGGCGTCAGTTTCTTCACTCACAAATGCCATTTATCTGTAAGAGCCACACTCAGCAAGTTCCCCTTATCTTTTTTTGTATTGGGGGGGTCCCTGTTCTTCTTTTCCCTCAGTCGTATATGGAGGTGACGTCAGCTACGATCAGTACACACCTGGGTCTGGTGTGCCCTGCCCTTTAAAAGGCCTTGCATCATTCGTGTCTCTGTCTTGCACTCTCTGAGGGATGAGGTTGTCTTTCCCTGACGGCCCTTCCTATCTTGTTTTGTTTAAATATATGTCTTTAAACATAACCGTCAACAGTCATCTCCCTCCTTGTCTGACACTCTATTGAGCTGGGTTGTGACATGACTAATGCACAAAATGCACAGCACACAAGCATCATTTTTTACACCAACAAGGGAAAAAGAAATCAGTCCTGTGGTTATGAGTACGTATGATCTTTACACATTGAAACAGACAGAAGATGAAGTCAAGCAGAGCAGGGGAAAGCCAAAGACCGACTGAGTAAATGAAAGGAGAAAAAAGGATACGCAGAAATAAGAGAACAAGTAATAACGGATCTCAACCCCACCTTGAAGACATCGGAGAAGAATCCAGAGCCAATCCACTCACAGGTGAAGTCATCAAGGCGTGTGAGACAGGAGAAGGCACTGATCAGGGCTCTGTAGGACGATGGCCACACCCTGCCCACCTGCAGAAGATATGAACAGACCGGTGAGAACAGGCCAAATGGGTGATTTATCTGACAGGGCAGTATCTGCACTGCTATAATTTACTTGTTTCTGAGGAAAATGAGATAAAGGTCACATTATCTGTCTGACTGTACGTAGGACAAGAACTAGATACCAAGAGTGATTTAAACCAGCAAACATAAGATGTTCTCAGTCTCTACTCCTCACAGACAGAAATGAGCAGAGAGTGAAACAAGTACATACACGAGACCCAAACACACTTTGAGCTAATAGCTAGCTATATTCATTTTTGTGTCGTTAGGCAACTCAGCAAACCACTTCCAAATCCTGCGGGAACACAAATTCCAGTATGTGTCAATACACAAACAGACAAATCCCTTGTTGCACCAGCCCTGTTCACTCGTACATTTATGCTATTATTGGCACAGAAGAGCAACTCATGCAAAACAAATGTGTAAAATGGTCGATGGGAACAACATGAATAACAAGGATTTCAATTTAACATCAAAACACACCCAAACGGAGCTTTCTGGTTCTGGTGATCATAGTGCTGTACAATAATGAGATCCACAATTTCACCAGAATGACACACTGCGCCCAGCTGAATTTAGTCTGTTTGTTTTTGGACCCTGTATAATGTAATGCACGCCCTGCACCAGTGAAATGTTCCCTGAATTAAAAAAAACGAGGACTGACCTGTGGAGGCGGTCCCATGCCCATCTCACAGACCCCTGCCCCTCCGACAGTGTCCCTGTCCTCGGTGAGACGTTCAGGTCGAGTTGGGAACCCAGCAATGGAATTGCGCTTATTCCGGTCCATGGTGATGTGACTGATGGTGATACCAGTGAGGGTAATATGAGCCTTCCTCTGTGATGTACCCACATGACAAGAGGACTGGATTGCTTTAATGGTGCCGAGGATTCCACGGCAGCACAGAATCTACTCAGTTTGTGTCCTGGGAGGAAATATGTCACACACATAGACGTCCAAGATGATTCCTACGGGTCCAGTTCCTCACTGCCTGTAACTGAAGAGTCCACTGGGACGGGAGGGACTTCACTTATTTGAGATGTATAGAAAGTCCTTGGAGACCTGGAGAAAATGAAAAAGGGGTTTATATTGATTTGAGATTAAGACATGTAAAGTAGCAGTGCGGGATGTTGTTATGCTGCACACCCGGAATAAAAGAAACAAGAGCTGCCAAGCTGGTCTTTCATGAAAGGTTAAGATATGTAGAACTGTTTTTGTAGACTGGGTCTTGCATTAGGATGGATGAGACAAGCCACTATTGCTCAACAGGGCCAAATATAATGGCTGTAATAAGGGCTGATTGTCCAATTATGGGAGATTAGCCAAGAAATAGCTCAGGTCCCGGACCTTTCTGCCATCCAAAACAAATTCAGCAGGGTACAAAGGCGAACAGGAAAGGAAGTCTGTGGCTAAAGGTCTTGTAAACAATGTGGCTTTCATAGCCAACGTTTAAGAATATTTGAGGCCAGAGGGGAATTTTTTTGACTGATGTAACATGTCGAGTCTGGTTATAAATATTTCTTTTCAAATACTCTAGAGAGAGGGACAGAAAAGTAGATTGGAAACTGGAAAAAACATTTATTCTGCCTGTGATATGAACAGAAAATCTCCCAACAACATCAACGACCTATGAAGAACAGTGTATGTAATTAATTCATCAACTAATTACCCCCTAAGACTAAGCACCTACACAACAGTTGAATAGAATAATAGATGATGCAGACTGAGTGAAGCGAGATGACCTTTCACAAAGTAAAACCCAGATGACCAGCAGGTAGTAAAGACAACTGCATGAATAATATATATCTATAAAGCAGAGTTCACACTGCTGCTTTTAAAACTACAAAACCTTTCATCGTGTACTTGTGTTGATTTCTGTCCACACACGGCATCAATCTATTTCACTCATATCTATCAGAATAAAACTCCAATAATTAAGTTAAATGTAAGAAAGGTGCTGATTTAAGATGAATAAATCAACAGAGACTAACAAATGTCCAAGTCTGGCCCAGATGAGGTCTGATAAGATCAGATCCTAAAGACAATATATGACAGAGCCAGATTCTGCTTTGGTCCGTTACCATTACATGACAGACGCTTGCAAGTTACTGTCGATCTCCTGGACGACTTCTGAGATCATTCTCTGTCCCAGCAACATCCTTAAAAGGCTTTTCATCCTCCTCTTTCTTTTTTCTCTGCAATGACACTTCATTTTTATGCCTTGCTGAAATGGTACGGCAAAGCTGAAAGTGCCCGTGCCAAGAAAAATACAAGCCACAAGTACCAGGCCAAAGCTTTCCTATCTAATTTAAGTAGCTTTTCCGATCTAAGAGCAGGAACAGAGGCACGCTTTTCATCCTCGTATTTGTATCAGAGTTGACAACAAGAGGTCAGCATGTAAAATTCACCCTTGATTCAACACTACGGGCTTCAGTTCCCACACACCCACATCAGTGGTCAAAGCAGCTGATGCTGACTAAACATAAACATCCTACACTTGAATATCAGTCATGCAAACACTGAGATGCTGCATTATTCTACCAACTGTGGGTGGCTTCATTCGGAAAGATCCTCCCAGTCTAAAGCGGTACGCTGACCACCCCAACATTTTTTTTACACCCACTTCTGCAATAAACACGAAAAACACACATCAATCACAAGGAACTTTGGCCACACACTGTATAAAATAACTTTGTACTATTAAAAATAAATTCAAAGTCCTGTAATATTGTGCTCGTCCTCGTTTAACTATATTCCTGGAAATGTGGATTTAGATAAGAAAGAAAAATACAGACAAGCTACAAAAGTTCATTGCTATATTTGTTTCCAAACCATACCATGTTGCCTACATATCCAGAGGGCCTGCATTTAAAACACCACACTAAAGAGGCTATGCTTGGAAAGGGGTGGAATTTTAAAAGGCGGCCCTTTTTTTGGGTTCTGTAAAATGTGGCTTGTTGCTACTCCGAAACAGATGGGACATCTCTGCAGCAGCTTCAGGCCAAATGTTTCAACAGTAGTTTGGGGTCCTGAACACTATCCAGCTGTGTCTCAGTGGATTACAGGCTAATAGAGAACGTCCACAATAAATCAAAACTCAAAGTGATGTTATAATGACGAGTTGAGCGTGGCTCTCTGAAGTGCAAGAGGTATTGAATGACAGTGGAGATGTGAGGGTGAACACAATGAAGGAACAACACAGATCTATTCTTAGTATTTCTAAATAGACAGTGTGTGTTTAAAAGTACAATTACATTTGCATTTTAGTTATCTGTCAAGACTTTATCCTGCAAGGTCACATTCAATAAAAAAAGGAATAAGCAGCATCTTATCTGACCAGCATCTAAACCTGGTGACCTGGCCGTGATATGTGAGCCGCTGCATACCTGTCATTCTTCAAGGGTTTAAAGTAATGAACGAGTCCACGGGGCAGACACCGTGGAAAGAAACTGGAAAACCATGAACCACTAATGAGTCCGGGGAGCTTTACAACAAGTCACATGAAGTTAGCTTTCGGGTTAAAGTCTGGCTGACTCACCTGGTGTGGTCCCCGGGAGAAGTTTGTGAGAGCAGTGGAGCTCCATGACTTCCCCTCCTCAGAAGATAAATATCCCGAAAACCAGAGACGACGACGACAACAACGACGACAACAACAACAACAACAACAACAAAGTTTAGTCACGCAGTTAGCTCGGTGGCTAAAGCTGCCTGGCTAGTTTGTCAACAGAACTCGGGGCTAACGTTAACCGACGAAGTTTTGTTGAAAAGTCCGCATTGGTGAGAAGAGCCCGGCTCCTCCGGGTGGACCCCCGGGTGTGTCGGTGTCCTCGTCGTGTCCTCCGGAGCAGTACGGTCCGGTGTGTCCCCCTCGCGCTGCCCGGGGTCCGTGTCTCTGACGCTTGTTGCCGTTTGACAGCTCCGTCGTCTCCCCCTGCTACTCCCACTGACCCCGCCCACGTTTGAGCGACGCGTCGCCCCGACCAATGAGCGTGCGACTTCCCCCTCGCGCTGCTTTTGAGAAAAAAAGTTTTTAACAAAAATAAAGCGCACGTGCGAAACACATTCAAAACTTAACTAGCGCAGTTTGTGTGCACGTGTCTGTACGTGCTTCTCTCGTGTAAAGGTCACTGTGACCACTGGAACACTGTGACCTTTGACCTCCTTGCATATTGTAAATGGAATCAGTTCATCTTTGAGTCCAAGTGAATCTTTGCACAACATCTGAAGACATTCCCTCGAGCTGATCTGAAGATATAACTTCAAGAAAAACATAAACATAGTTTGTAAAACCACCCTGACCTTGACCTTTGACCCTTAGCTACGAATATCAAACGAGTTAATCTTTGAATCCAAGTGAATGTTTGAAGACATTCCCTCGAGCTGATCTGAAGATATAACGTTCAAGAAAAACATAAACATACTTCGTGAGGCCACCATAATCAAGTGATCGGTTCATCCTTCAGTCGAAATGAATATTTGTACCAGATTTCAACAAATCATCGACACTGATTTTAAATTTGTTCTAATGATCTAATTCAAGTTTGTTTACAACTACTACAGAAGCAGATCGAAGTGCATTTTCAGTAAAAAGAGAGTCACATAAGTAAAGGAGAATAGAGACAAGTACCAGAAACAATGCAAACAGACGAAATAAATACAACAATAATAATAAGATGCAAATAAATTGCATTATTATATTCAAATGGGCTCTTTAATACACTGTTGAGTGGCTAATATTTTGATTGGTAACATATGGATAAAGCTTAAATCACTTAAAACAATCATGCACTGACACTAATGTGTTTCTGTTGGTTGCTGTCAAGGCAATCCTATTTTTTATTGTGTCCTGTTTTCATTCCAGTCACTAAAGTGAGCTAAATTAAATAAATTGCATATAGTTCATATTTAAAGTCAGATACAAATATACATTAGCAAACACACTTAACGACAGATTTATTTCATCAGGATTTTTCCTCCCAGTGGACCCCAGCTTTTATACGATCACGTGGAAATACAGCATCACCTAGTGGACAAAATTAAAAAGCACTGCTGCACACACAGCTCCACTAAAGCGAGATACTGTCACCTATCGTTCTTCACTTAACATTGTCTGAACGTTTATTTTTAGTTATATGTTTCAACATCAATGGGTAAATGATATATAATGAATGAAAACCTGAAACCACACTCAAGAGGTAATTGACAGTGGGTTAAAAATGAAAACAATTGTTTAATCAAACAGTAGAATATAGTAAAATCCTTCTCACGTGTTGTTATTTACATTAGTGTTTAAACCATAGACTGTATATAAAAGGTTTAAACTTACAGTGACAGTTTGGCGGAAGTTGTCATTTTCCCACATTTTGTCCTTTCGCGGACACCGTACATTCCCTGTCACGTGACCCCGCCCCATTTCCTGTTGCTATTGTATTTCACTTCCATGTTTTTCTCCTCCAGCGTTGACTCGTCAAAGTGTGACAGTCGCGTCGCTGCCCCACCGACTCGCAAAGTTAGTTCGACACCTTCTCCCTGCCCCCCCCCCCCAACCGGGGTCCTCGTCGCCACAGCCGGCAGAGGCGTCTCAGCGCTGCGGGGGAACCATGGCCCACTGCGCGGCTTTCCAGAGCAAGTTAACCTCGGTCATGGAGACGCTCGCCAAGGCGGCCGTGCTGGAGATCAGCAGACTGTGGGAGGACGGGTTCGCCCTCGTGCAGGTCGAGCTGCGCCGGAGACAGAGCGAAATCGAAGCCCTGAACAAAAAGTTGATGCTGATGGAAAACGAGCGACTGACAGTGTTGACTCAGACCACAAATATGTCTTCCTCCTCCTCCTCCTTCTCCTCCTCCTCCTCCTCCTCCTCATCATCTTCAGCATCTTCTTCTTCCAAGAGGGAGCAGCCAAACACGCTGCTGCTGCTGCCCACAGGTGACGGTAAGGACGACCGTGAAATAGAAAATGTAAATGTTTGAAAACTTCACTGCAACTCCCCCCCCCCCCCCTACAAGTAGTACTTTATCTATTTAACTGTGAACTACATACTGAATGTTTTTATACATGAGTGAAACTACATTAAAGTGTGACAGCTTCACTAAAGGATCAATCTGCAGTGAAATTATCTAGATGTAGTTTTTCTGTGTAAACTTATTTTGAGTTACAACAACTTTGAAATCAGATATTCTTTGTGTTCATAACAAAACATGTAGATGAAAAATACTTTTGTGTCTTTAAAATGTTCATGTCACAGATCAAAATAGTCTATTATTACAATATTTTTTTGTGTCAAGATGAATAAACCTTAATTAAAATGCTTTTGTTGTTTCAGGGCCTGTTGCAGATTCGGTCCAGGCCTTGTGTTCTGATCCGGTTGTCAGAGAGAAGGCCGACACCTCTGCTAATCACACACCACCACCACCACCCGCTCAGACAGAAGAGATGCAGTGTGAGCAGCACAAGCCTTACCTCTGTCAAAGGGACGACATGGATGACGAAGACTTAATCGTCAAGCTGGAGGATGAGGACGATGTCCAGATTGTGGATCGGCTAGTGGACTCTGATCACAGCGTTAACGACGGAGCGGGTCACCACGAGCGGGATCCTAACCACCAGCCTGCCGAGGTCCTGGAAGAACAAGAGAGCCAGCAGTGGACGTCTGTGACAGTGGCAGACAGCGACTCTGCCGAGGACTCGGACTGCCTTTTTGAACCAAAGCAGCTCTCGCAAAATCTGGACTCGGAAATCCTACTCATTCAAAATGCCTTGGACATTTTTGATAATTCAGCAGAGACGGCGTATTCTGACAGGTTCGCGATGGATAATGGACAAGGTGCGTCGAGCAAATCAAGGGCTCCTTTGACTTTTAGCCAACCTCAGCTAAGTCAACCTCGAGAAGCAATAAATCTCCCAGAAAGGGGAGTGTCCATCAGATTCCTCTCAGAGAAACAACAACAACAAACTAAACACATGTCGACTTTTAACTCTGACAGCAGGTTATTCCTCTTAAACGACCCGGAGTTTCATAAAACTATGGCGAGTCGCCGCATTAAGGAGAAATGGTTCATCTGCCCGTTCTGTGGCAAAAGCTTTGATCGTATCAGCCACCTGGAGATTCACCAGCGGATTCACACAGGAGAGAAACCGTACACGTGCGATATATGTGGCAAGTGTTTTTCTCAGAGGAGCAACCTTCGCACTCATCAGCGGACTCACAAAGAGACTCTATCCCAAAATGCAATTTGATTTGATGTATTTTGAAAAATGAGAGAAAAGCAAGAATGATTTCTGTGGCATTTACGTCTAGATGAATTAACAAATTATCTTTATATTTTGATATTACTGAGAGGTAATGTAGCTGACTGATATTACTGTGCACTCACATAGCTTCGTTATTTTTAAACTCTTTTTAAATCCAGTGGGCAGGCAGATTTTAAAAAACAGGCAGGGGTCTCCAGCTTAGAAGTTTGACTTCTAGAAGGTCCAGTGTGTAGGATTTCAGGGGCTCTATCTGCAGAAATATATATATATATATGAGGTTTGCCTTAGTATATAAGCATCTGAAACTATTGTTGTGTTATGAGTATTTGAATTAGATATACATACACATGGAGTGGGTCTGCTGTGTTGCACTGCCATCTTTCTTACATCGCTGGTTGTTGAGAGGACCTTCGGCATTTTTTTTTTACTTTACTTGAAGGCCACTGCATCCTTTGAATCCTACACACAGGCTCTCCTTTAAGGTTACAGAAAAATGACAATTTGTTATTAAATATCTGGCTGATTGAAATGAGTCATAGTGGCTCAGAAACAGCTAATTTCCCTTTCATTGAATGTAAATTTAAATTCCAACTTGCTTAGGAGCAAGAAAACAACCAGAAAACATTCAAAATTGAGCAACATGTCGTGAGATCACAGCTTCTGTGGGGAAAAACGATTTCATGCTGGATTGTCAAGAGTGGCTAACGTTAGCAGGGCCGGCACCGGCAGCCTTCACAGAGTTGTACACTATTGATAAGTTCAACCTTCTATTATTTCTGGTGCTGACGAGCAGAGGTAGCGTGGTTTAATCACTTGTCGACTGATCTTGCTCATCCATGGATCAGAAGGCGTTGGACTGGTGTTGTGTTTGATCACGTACTCTGATCTCATTATAGTTTTCTCATTCACTTTCCATTCTCCAGTCGTCCACGCCTGGTTCACTTGGGAAACACGTGTGTTTGTTTCTTTTACACCACTTCATTCTACTTTAACGTCTGGACGGTAAACGTGAATCTTCAGTCGGCAGCTGTTTGTCTTAGTTTAGCGTCAAGACTAAAACAAAGAGGAATAAGCTTGTCTCGAACTCATCTCCTTCCAACATCTCTGAAGCCCACTACTCTTTTTATGTACCATACATACACAAGATCTTAACCCTTGGCAAGAAAGCAAATCAACTTATATACCAACTATTCCTCTGCTACGGACGTTCAGTAACATTACTGAAGTCATCACGCCACTCTGCGAGAATCCACTTTTTTCTACTTGTATCCAGTTATTTCAGTTAGCGCCGAGTCGATGAGGTTCGAGGTGAGAACGAGGAGAAACACTACAATCTAAAACAGCCGCTGTGATGCGTCTGCGTTGCCCTTTATCCTCCAACACAAGGTGAAATAAGCTTAAGTGTCCCAGGTTTTAATAAATAACCATGACTTTCTTTTTAAAACTGCATATGCTGTACTTTTATGAATAAACATTTCAACATTTACATATCAGGTTTTTTTAATTTTTTTTTTTACTTTCATAGAAAACACTGGATGGATATAAAACATGTTCATCTCCTGCAGGTTTTGTCCCCGTTTCCTCATTTGCCAGTTTCTTTTTCATGTCCATGTTCTGGTCCTCGGGGTAAAAGGCCTTTTTTTTTCTTTGGCCTTTCTCTTGTTGCAGGTAACAATATTGTAAGTATACAATAGCTCTTTATCTCTCCCTCATATTTATAATACACACATATACAAAAACACACACTACGTTGTCCTCCACAGGTGAATCCACGCTGAAAATATGGTTCTGAGAAGAATTCCCTCTTGACTAAAGCCTAGAAACCGTCTTTGTCCACATTGTCCTGCCTGAATGTTTTTGATGTAAACTGACAGGACTCATAGTAAACACTGTGTAACAGGAACCATGATTCCTTGTATTTTAAATTAGTTTTTGTTTGTCGTGAGTGAAAACTAAAAATCTCCACCTTTTCCTCTATTTCTTTAAAATGATTATAATTCTCACAAACTTCCAAATTAGTTCCTGATGGCTGTTCAACAGAGTGTCGTTCATCATCACTATCCCCTCATTGTCGGCTATTTCTCCACTATTCTGTATCTTAACAACGGCCAAAAAGTAATTAATTAAAAGTAATTATATTCCCAATTATTATAGCATTAGAATAAATGAACAAAATCTGACAGCCCAGAGGAAAAGTATTTTCAGTATTTGAGTTGTGCCTGAGGGAAATTAACCAGCTGCTGTCTGTAATCACGTTTGTTTTGTTCACACAAAGACGTAAGATTGTCGTCCATGCAGGAATGCAGACAGACGCTGTCTCGCCACATGAGCAGAGTCTGCGGTCTAGATCATCTGTCCTCTGGGATGCAGCAGAATGGCGTTGGAGTGTGGCCTGGGTCTGAGGACTCCTTTGCTGAAGTAGAAGTGATTGGTGAGCGCCTCTGAGATCTGGTAGGAGCTGCTGCCGTCGTCGCCCTCATCCTCCTCCTGTTCCTCCTCTACCGACTGCGTGGGAGCCCAGTCCTCCACACGTGGAGAGTCGCCTTCCCTGAGGTGGCCGAGGTCCGGCTCTCTGGGCCCTTCCTCCTGCTGGACCTTCAGGGGAACCAGGGATGAAGGGAGACCTGAGTCCTGTAGGTAAAGCAAGACATTTTGCCAAATACAGACCTGTAAAATCATCTAAAAATAAAAATGTGCTCAATCAGGAGCACATCGGGTTGTGATGTGTTTACTGGAGTTACTTTTCAGTCCCACTACATAAACATAAAACAGCGGATGAGGACGTCTGTAGCTACAGCGTCACGTGTGTGAGTCAGTTTTTGTTTGTCATCCTTTCGTCTCCATGACTCCGTCCGACTGTGACAACTCAAATTAAACACCGTGTGACACATTACAAACGAAACTCAACACACGAACTCCCAAACATACCAGCGACATGTTGCTGCTCTTCAAATACGACTCCACCCTCCTCCTGCGCTCCTCCTTCTCTCCGTCCATCTCCTTTTGTCTCAGGCTCTCCCTGCCGTCGTGCCAGACGACCGGACGTCCCAGCTCGTCCACCTCCACTCCCCCCGGGGGACCCCACTTGCCGCCCAGCGTGGACTGGCTGCCTTTGTAGTTGGGCCGCTCCTGCAGGCGGCGAGAAGACAGTCACAACACTGACAACAGCGGTCAGTTGTCTCCGAGGACTCTTCTCATGTATTATTATTATTATTATTATTCCCATTGAGAAACTCACCAGGGACATTTGGCTGTTCTTCATCCTGCTGTCGACTCTGAGCAGAGCGTAATCTTCAGGCTGGAATATTTAAAGAAAGAGAGAACACAAAAGGTTATCACACAAGAAGATGATCAGTGTGAGTTTATGAACTCTGCTCGCTATTTGTTAGAAGCAGCTGCAGCCTGTAATC
Organism: Paralichthys olivaceus; assembly: GCF_024713975.1. Taxonomy (NCBI): domain Eukaryota; kingdom Metazoa; phylum Chordata; class Actinopteri; order Pleuronectiformes; family Paralichthyidae; genus Paralichthys; species Paralichthys olivaceus. The sequence continues at coordinate 2,455,896 of NC_091108.1, read as the reverse complement.
ATCGGCCACCACGGCAGATGTAGCTGCTGACTTGCCAGCAGCTCCACCCTGGCCACGCCTGGCCATTGGCGGATGTGTTGACCTGGTTTGTCGACATCCTGCAGGTTATTGTTGTCTCTAAGTGTTTCTTACCTGCACTCTGGGGTCTGTGCTAACGGAGTTCAGTCGCCTGAAAGAGGCTTGTCTGGAGAGGCTGTTAATTTCGTCCCTGGGGAAAAAGAGAGAACACGTTTAGAGGGTTTGATTTAAAGGTTCTTATTACAGTGACACTAGTTTCTTGTGTTTCCGCTCACGTTTTTTCAGTGAGCTGCCTCTCAAGATTTTTGTTTCTGTGGCGATGGTAGCGGTTGACGAGCAGGACGACAACGATCAGGACCAGGACCAGAGCTGCGGCCGAGGATCCGAGGATGATCAGCAGCAGGTTATCGTCAGAGGGGACGACCTTACGTTGAGATTTGTCTGAAAGAAAAACGACAAAAACTAAATAATGATGCATTTCACACAGGCACACAAATAAAACTGTGGTTACATCTTTCATGCAGCAATTCTAGTCCTTATTGAGTTAACGTTCACGCCTTCAATCCATCACAAGGGGGCAGCAAATCTGCACGATTAAAAATGAGAATATGCTCAGGATTTAGTTTTAGTTTAAATCTCAATTTGTAGTTTAAATCACCTCATTCTCTCCTTCTAAAATATCAATAAAACCAGGCTGAGGGCTTTACCTGCTACTTTCAGTGAATACTCTGCTTTTCCTACTCCTACAATGTTCACGGCCACACACTCGTAGACCCCGGTGTCATTCGAGCGGAGGGTCCGCCCGAATACAAGCTTTCCTCCGACCACAGACACCCCATCTGGAAGAGCTCCTCCCCTCCTGAGGATCATCGCAGAAATCAGAAGAAGGTCATCATCAATTCACAGAAACAGAAACCTGTGACTCACCGGTGACAAGAAAAACAATAGCTGTGACTCATTTTAGTTATTGAGAAATTTAGACGAATGAAGTGAAACCTGCTTTTCAATTAAAGGAAACACACGAATATCTGATGGGATCTGCTCTGAAGCAACAGAGCCTAACGCAACAAGTGGTTTGCACGACCGAAGAATAAGAGCTGCAGGGGATCAGGGTCACCGCGCTGTGTAACCACCAATTTACATGCACCTGAACCAAAACCTGCTGGGCTTACAAGCCCATTGATGTGAATAGACGGGGTTAATACCAGGTTTGGGGGATTTAAGCAAGTCCAGAGTGCCACACTGTGCAGCCGGAGACGTCGCAGGCCACATAATGGAGAGGCAGTTTCTGATCAGGTCCACTGAGAGGGCTCATGTTGCCTCTGGTTTCACTGTGCTGCAGCAGCTATTTAACTGCTGCTTTAGCCCCTGAACAGGAGCCAGCTCACATTTCTTTTCTTTTAAAAAAAAAAAAAAAAACCCCACCTAGCTTCTCCAGCCAGCCTTTTATACCAGAGTCACAGGTGGAGATTGCATCTGACACCAAGTAGATCTTTGAAAATGATACAGATTGGAAGTAAGTAGTACGAGTTTAGCAGCCAAGAAAGATTTCAATCTGTCCGCTCTCTAAACTGAAAGTGTAAATTCAGCTGCAACGAAAAGACGAGAAGAGAAAAAGCTTATAATGGAGATAATGACTGAGCTTTAGAGGAGCTGGAGGGACGTGTAGCTGTCAGTTTTCAGTCTTAACGCTACATTAACCTTCAGTCGCCTATAGCTTCGTTTCTGACGGACAGGTACGATGAGTAGTATCGATCTCTTCTTACTCTTGGCAAGAAAGCAAAAAAATGCATTTCTCTAAATGTCAAACTCTTTTGTTTTTGCTTTAATTGATGAATATTCTTTGACTTCAAAATACTGCTGTTGGTTTATGAGGCACTGAAGGATTTATATATCAGATCTACTCTATACGTTATGAACCATCGTATGGGACGAGTCTCTCTCTGTCTTTCTGGCCCCAGAGACAAAACTAAACCTGGAGAGGCAGCGTCCAGCTTTTACAAAATCTCCGAAAACTTGTTTGCCTTTCATCAAATCAATTAATTGCTCATTCCAAATGCTGAACCACTTCTTCAACTCAAAAACAAGCCTCTCTGAGTTTGAGCAACAGTAGTGAGGGTTTCTATCACTGAGGGTCTGTGCCGCTGCAACGTTTAATCCTGAATAATCGTAATATTTCAGCATCGTCTCGGGGGCTGAAATATCCCTCACTCAGCACACAACATTCGATCGTTGTGTGCACAGTGGTGTCTGTAATGGCTGGTGCAGTGTCTCTAATTAAAGCGCAGACCCGGTGTTTTACCAGGCATTACAGTGATATTTAAAGCATGGCACTATGATTAAGAGCTTAGCGTGCGTCTCCTGCTCTTCCTAACGCAGCTTCGCTCCCTCCCTCGTGTGAAAATTGTCTCTTTCCCTCTTTTTACAACTTTGAATTGCGCAACGCGACACCAGCTTTTTATTGTGCACTGAATTGAGCGAGAGGAGAGAGGGGCGCCCTCCTTCAGACTCATGCACACGTCTTGGCTGTTCTCCGGTGTCTCCTCTACGTGTATGCGTGTTGGCATAAGTGGCTTATGCATGTTTTCAGTCTCATTCCAGTGCCATGTAAAGAGCAATTTAGCGGCACAGATAGAATTACACTGTGCTGAATTAGCATGTAATTGTCACAGTCTTGCTGGCAGCCAGACTGAGAGTTAACCCAGAGATGTTGTTATGCACACGGCGGATGACGGTACCGTATCCAGGTGATGTTCTGAGGTTTGGGGTGTCCTCCGCTGTCACACACCAGCTCAGCGTTCTCCGCACCCACGAACCAGTCTCCTGAGGCCGTGGTGATGGTGGCATTTGGGGGGTCTGACACAGAAACACACACGTGAACACAAAATATTCACCTCAGTGTTTAGATGGTGCAGCAAAGAGAAAAGACTGTATGACGTGATTTCCCTAGCAGAGGCCTGGAGGATCTGAAGTTCAGGTGGCTTCGTTTTACTCAAACATTTTGTCAGCGAGGGATCCGACCTGCCAATATCGTCTAATGTTTAGTCTGGTTATTTTCACGGACAGAAGGTTGAGCTGAACAAATGTTGACCGTGGATCCAGAGGGTAAATATATTTAATTGGTTGACTTTACCTTGAGTGGGAAGGAACCCAGTGGAGAACTGAACACTGTGGCCTGATTCCATACTTAACACAATGACAACACAATGAATTCCAAAACATTGCTGTCCTTTGTATTTATCCATATTTCGAGCTGAGTGCACCCACATATTTTTTTACCACAAACATTTTTACAGCTAAAGCAGAGACGTAGATGATAACATTCATGATAACGACATTTAGTGTCGGAGTTTCTGTTCATGTCGAAGCCAACTCTCTGCCACGCCTCATGAAACACACTGATGTTATGTGTACTTTGGCTGCTGCGAGAGTCGAGTGGTGCAACATAAAAATAATATTTCAAGGGATGAAGGGAAACATTCAAAACCAGGAGAGGGAGGGAATGTGAAAGATATGAAGTCAAAACATAATGAGTCATGCTTGGAGCAGATAAAAAAAAAAGTGTTCAAAATTAATACTACATAAAGCAAAACACTTGATTTGCCTATTTTCCCACAATGCAGTGCACAAAGGAACTAAAGGATGATATCATACTTTCAAAAGAAATATCTATCATCCATCTATCTATCCATCCATCTATCATCCATCCATCTATCATCCATCCATCCATCCATCCATCCATCCATCTATCCATCATCCATCCATCCATCCATCCATCTATCCATCCATCTATCATCCATCCATCCATCCATCTATCCATCATCCATCCATCTATCATCCATCCATCCATCTATAATCCACCCATCCATCTATCCATCATCCATCCATCTATAATCCACCCATCCATCTATCCATCTATCAATCCATCCATCTATCTATCCATTCATCTATCCATCTATATATCATCCATCTATCCATCCATCCATTATCATCACCTTCATCATCACCTCCACCATCATCATCATCATCGTCACCATCATCAACTTCATCATCATCATCATCATCATCATCATCATCATCATCATCACCTCCACCATCATCATCATCATCATCATCATCATCATCACCTCCACCATCATCATCATCATCATCGTCACACTCACACTGAACCTCCAGGCGGTGTGATATCCTGCGGGGTCCGTCCAGACCAGGATGCGACACCAAGCAGTCCAGCTTTTTACCATTCATGCTGCGCAGCGGGTGCAGGGAGAAGTAGCTGGACACGGACCCGGCCTTGCTGCTGCGGTTCTGGGACTGGCCCGGCAGCTCGGTGTCCCACGTGAGAAGAGGAAGCGGGCGACCCATCGCTCGACAAGCGGCCGCCACACGGTACGACTGGCCCTCCACCAGGATTTCAGGGTCCAGGGAGGAGATGGGTAAAACTGAGAGAAGAGAGGGAACGTGGAGACTTTAGGTGCATTTAATTACAGCTGCATATGACTGTGCTAAATCTGTAAAGAATAAGCCTTTTATTTAAATTAGACATAATCTCATGTATTTAAAAAAAAATGAATCACCTTTAAAGAACAATTTAAATTGTTTTTTTTAAATTGCTGCATAAAAATAAATTCAATATTATAATTTAAGTAAAAAAATAATAATTCTCTCCGGGCTCCAAATATTTATTTTTCCACCTTTCTGAAAGAAGTTTGTCTATGATGCAATATAATGTTTCTGTATCAATTGATTGAGTTATATTTTCATGTCTTACAGAGCTGTTTTATGTTCTACTTGTAAAAACTACAATAAAAACATTGTTTAGAGAAAACTATTTCCTGACAATCTTTTGAAAATGAGAACCTGAACATGTACTTATAGGCCGGGGGAGTTGTGGCATCTAGATTTAATTGATACTTTCCGACGCCCGTTCAAAGCTTATTAGTCTTTACCTGAAATTATCTAAATTGACTGTAATTAGATCAATTAAAACCAGGAATTCACACAGTGTTTCTGCATGTGTGGGTAATGGACAGATGTCAGGTTGAGGATCAGGTAAGAATAAAAAGATATGAAAGACCTAAAACATCCTGGATCAGAGAGAAATAATCAATCAAACTATCAAGAGTAAAAGAAATGTAAATATTAGACATTCTTCACAATTATTAGAAACACAAGAGAAATGATGCAACTCTAACACAAACTTCATCAGAGTTGCGCAACGAGACTATTTTGCAAGAGGGCAAATGTCACATGTGATATTTTCACATAAATACATTTTTGTTTTCTCAGTCACCAACAGGTTTGACATGATTGAGATTCACGCCCCGATGGTGACGGCCTCTATTGTCCTAAACACACAGCGTCTGGTTCCTCCTGCTGTTGTTTGGATTATTAACGCAGGAGGGAACGAAAAACACGTAGTTAGAATTAGCAGCAGCAGATTTCGTGGATTAACAGACAAAGACAAGGGCAGCACCTGAGCTTCATAGACAGAAACCCCCAAAACACACGACGTCACGGTACCGCCCACAGGGTTTGATTGACAGCTGGTGTGTGGGATGGGCTCTCACTGACTCACAGGAACTTAGTAAATAAACCTCAGACACAAATAAAGTTACAGAAACTATGTTATATCAGGTTTTAATCTACACTTTTCTATATCTGGTTGTGTTTTTAATCTAAATTAGGTTTTTAATTGCATGAGAAATGTTTTCTTTTTAACTTTTATAAAACTTTTATACACCAAACAGGAGCAGCACTACTGAATGTGTTAATTCTGTACAATATAATGACGATAAAGGTACGATATAATGACAAGATAAGGTTTTAAAAGAAAGTCTTGTATTTAAGTGGGATTAATAAAAATCTGGATCTGCAGGTTTTAATGATGTATGGACAGTGTGTGTGTGTGTGTACATTGAATGTTGTTTAAAGAGTGAAAGGAATTCCGTGGTCAATTACTCGTGTGTTGGTGCGTGCGACGTGTTCGGACACGCTCTCTCTGCCGGGAGCCGTCACCGCTGATGACTGGCAGTACGATGAGAAAGTCGTTAAGAGCTGAAATTCATCGCTGCAGGTTTTACTTCGAGGAGAACGAACATTCCCACGACTACTGTGATGGCGAAGAAGGAGATCCTCAATACTCAGTGCCAAAGAACAGTGTGGTGCAATATAAATTAAATGAATAGAAATATAACAAAGGTTCAATGTAAAAATGTGTAGATATGATGGAGGTTTAACTCAAACTACTATAAACTCAAAAGAAATTAAAAAAAGTTTCAAACCGGTTCATCCTTTAGTTAAATGTCATTACAGCAGCAGCTGGGATTAGAAAAGTGTGCAGAAGAAGAGAGAGGAAGAGGAGGATGAGTCTTACTCCAGACGGTCACCGTGATGCGCCTCTCAAAGTTTCCGTTGGGGAAGGTGGAGATGTGGCAGATGTAGCTGCCCTCGTCCGACTCCTCTGTGTTGGGGATGAGCAGAGCCGAGTTTTCTGTGGGGCTGCTGCTCTCGAACTTCACCCGACCGGAGTAACGCCCGAACTCTGAGAACAGAAAACAGACCAGGGCTGATATACGTCCAAGATACAGACAGATAGAGGTTCGATTCCTCCGCAGGAACCCAGACTCCGCAGGTTATACCTGTGTGGCCCTCAGCGAAGTGGGCCGTGATGATCTGGTCCTTGCTGCCGTCCTTGAGCTCCTTGTGCCAGGTGACCTGCACCACCTTCTCCCCCTCCTCCGCCTGGTAGCGGCAGGGAAGCCTGGTCTGACTCTCTGCCAGCGAGCGCAGGGAGGTGTCGGGCTGAGGAGGCTCCACAAAGTCACTGTGCCCCCTCACCACTGAGGAGGGAGGGAGAAGAAGAAAAGCTAGAATTTTATGGGATCACTATTATTTTTCACATTTCATTGATCAAATAATTGATAAACATACTGGTTTAAAAACGTATTATTCAGTTTATGCAGTGACCGGGAGCTGATGGGATATTTAGTATTTTAGATTATTTTTGTTTTGAGCTTTGAGCTTATTACAGTTCATCTTGAATAAAACATGAATACGAGGAATGATTTTGGAACAAATTTCGACAAAAGTACAGATCCAGAATATTTTTAATCCATTTTACTTTTTCATTTCCTAAAAAAACAACTCCATCCATCCCTCGTCTATAAAACTCTTCCTTTTGAGGCCGGCAGGAGATGTTGTTGAGAGGTGAGGTTTACCCCAAACACGCTTTATGTGTAGACAGACAAACATTTAAACTCAGTCACGCCTGCGGGCGGTCGCCTCTGGACCGAACCCTGCTTGTGTGTTGACACTGAGACGCAGAGAAAACACAAACGCTCCACAGAGGACGGACAGGACGGAGGAATGAAGGTTTGACGCCGATCTTCCTGCCGCGACGCCACGGAGATAAAGACCTGAACAATAGAGCTTTCATTAGAGCTCAGTGTTTAGAAGTGTCTGCTGCAGGAGCTGGTGAAGAGCTGCAGCGACACAGTGACATGCTTCAATCTTCACTCTGTCAAAGTCATGATTCCTGAATCCTTGGGATGATTCTGTTTCAACACTTCATGGAGGACTGCTTTATGTTTTTTATGACATCATGAGGATGTTTCTAGTTTGGACGAATCTTGGAAGGATTCAGGGTTTCATCCGTCTTTCATACGTCCAAGTAGTTTTCATCTTCCATCAAACGCTCAACAGTATTTTATGGATGTTGACATATCGGCAGTTATCAATTCTGTATTATTTCAAATTAATTATTCTCAATGTTGTTATTGTCCGTCATGCTTACATAGAGATAGAGAGAGAGAGAGGGAGAGAGAGAGATAGATAGATAGATATATATATAGAGAGAGAGACAGAGAGAGAGACAGATATACAGATAGATAGATAGATAGATAGATAGAGAGAAAGAGAGAAAGAGAGACAGAGAGATAGTGAAAGAGAGATAGCGAGAGAGATAGAGAGACAGAGATAGAGAGATAGACTTGATCTGATAACCTAGATTATTTATTTCTCATAAAACAGAGCTGAAGAAAGTGATTTCAAAACCACCTAAATGTTCTGGGTCCTTCTCAGGCCCAGGACTCGTCCCCCAGCAAAGTAGGGGAGTAGTAGTAGTAGTAGTAGTAGGAGTAGTAGTAGTAGTAGTAGTAGTAGTCGTAGTAGTAGTAGTAGTAAATACAGAAACTAACAGACATGAGTAAAAACACAACAATCACTTTTTACAGCTCCAGTAAAAATAAAGGCAGCAAAGGTATCGACTCGGATCCGTGAGGTGATTCACTATCATCAATGCGTCAGCGTCGACTAATGACGGAGAGCGACTGAGGTTAATCTCACAGGGAGTCCACATCAAACCGTGGGACTGAGGGAAGTGAGAGAGAAACACATCCACACCGCAAACAGGAAAAACCAAACATTCCCCTTTGATTTCTGAGGTGAACACTTTTTGTTTGGTTACTGATTCATGAGCTTTGATAATGATTAGACAGACGGAGCTGATAGGGGACACAAACTCCCACAGATAAAGTGAAGCAAGGACCCATCGACAAAACGTGGCGACAGGGAGAGAGGATGGGAAACAAAAGTTTGAATCCGAGCAACAAAGGAGAGCAGTGTTGGCGAGAGAGAATCATTCGAATCATTCATTCAAGTGACACGACGGAAAGAGGCAGAAAAAAAAAACAGAGGAATGAAGAGGTGAGAGCACCAAGTGAGATAAACGTCAAACTGAGAGAAAGACTTAAACACACACAGACACAAAAACTCGAGTTCACTTGAATGTCACAAGGCTGCCATTCAAGCTTTTCCTGTTCATTCAGGACGGCAGTAACTCAATCACACCTGAGGAGGCTGCAGGTGAATATGGTCATTAAAAGAGTGACTTTTAATTGGATCAACACGGAGCTCCAGCCCCTCGGTTTGATCCGTGACCTCCGACGAGTTTCACGATTCATCAAGGAGTCCACATGAGTGAGTCACAGGCACAGGAAGAGACGGATTGGGCAAGAAGTTCTGATTGGAGGAGTAAGAATGTGACCGAGCTGCATTCTGTCACAACGCTTCTGTCTGTGCGGGGACGAGCTGATCAAAGAATGTGGACACCTCAGGATTAAACCCACGGGCGATTGTCAAACGGCTTATTCCAAATCCACAGGCTGCAACCTTCTCATGTTCTCCCCCCCCCCCCACCCACCCACCCAGCCACAGGAGCGTTTGTGAGGTCCAGCACAGATATCGGGTGATCAGGTCTGGCACAGTGTCTGAGATCCAGACTAAAGTGCCGGATGTTAAAGGAAAACTTTTTCTTTAAGGACCTGGCACACGGGGGTTGATTCATGTCGTTGAAATAAGAAAGGGCCTGTCCAGGTTGGAAGCACACAACAATGGTCCCTAATGTTTTTAAGGCCACGTGAGAAGCTGATTCTTCGTACGTATATAAAATCTTAAATCTTTAAAGAGAAGTTTCTCTTTTCAGATTTCAGACACTGGTTTTGAACATCGTTAGGATTTCACCTCAGCGGATTTAAAGGCCTGAACCAAACCAAAGAGAGAGCTGCCCAATTATTTATGAGCACATTGATTATCCATCGACGGGAAAATGTTTTCATGTTGTTTGATTCACGATATACATTAATGTATAGAGTGTATGGCCAAAAGTATCCAGACACCTCCTTCTGCTGTGCTATGTGGCGAGGGCTGGAAATCAGAGGCCCAACCGACCTGGTGTCCAGATACTTTTGGCCACGTTGATTGTTGTGAGTGTTGTTTAATTCACAATACATTACAGTTTACAAAGTATGGCCAAAAGTATCTGGACACCTCTTCACGTCCAGATACTTTTGACCACATACACAGTGTATTGTAATGTATAAATGAAACATGAACATATTTACACACACACACACACACACACACACACACACACACACACACACACACACAGGGCCTCTAAGGGTTTTTTTAAGTCTATACAAACTTTACTCAAACACTTAAAGATCCTAAAAAGCTCCTGAAAGTTACTAAAGTTTCACTTCAGTGTTTTCATGATGATCTAAGATGAAGTGTAAGTTTCTATCCAGTGAAAGTCGAACGTGCACCACAGTTTGAATGAAGCAGCACTGACCCCGAGGTCGTGTGTTCAACGACACGGAATCACTCACCGAACAGAAGGAGCAGAGTCAAACTCCTCACACACTCCATCTCTGCTCCTGGAACTAAACCTGCGGTGTGGTCCTCCTCCTGTTACTCCTGTTACTCCTGTGGGGGTTGATCAGCTCCCATGATCGATCTGTGGCTCCGGCAGGTGGGACAGGAGGTCTCCTCAGAGTGATGCTCACTGCCGACAGCAAAGTTTGGTGCAGGAAGTTGTGAAGGGTCTGAACTTCATGTCGAGGCCGCAGCTGCAGGAGGAGGAGGAGGAGGAGGAGCAGGAGGAGGAGAAACAGCTGAGCAGGGAGTAAATAAAGACACAGTTTGAATTATGGAGGAAAATAAGAAACACAGAGCAGCAGAGAGCAAACAGCGCAGTGTGAGTGTCAGTGACGCACAGAGACGAAGAAGAAGAAGAAGCTCAGGTGGACTCTGGACACCTGTCTGCAGGCCCCGCCCATCCGCGCTGCACGACGCGCCCACATGGGGATGCTGCGTTCAGGTGAGTCGGACACTTTAGATTTCTGTACCTGAGCATTGAGCCTTGTCGTATTATAAAGAAAATGACGTCGTCCATCTTTATTTAAAGTCAAATTGCACACTCCCCTCCCCCCCCTCTCTTTCCAAACATGAAGAAGAACCTGTGGCAGCTTCGGTTGTCATGAAAACTCAAAAGGTGTTTAGTTTGTCCAGTCTGGACTAATGTAAAAAAACATGGCAGCCTCCGTAGAGAGGGTCCCCTCCATGTAAATATAAAGTATTTAAATATAAAGTATTTAAATATAAAGGGCCTTTTCTGGGGTAAAGAAAACTACAATTCATACAGTTTAGATGAAAAGAACTAGTGAAAACATCATGAGGATTATTCTACATTACATTTCTGCCAATAGTTCCCTGAATCTTACACACTGGACCTTTAAGTAATACATACCATGTATATTTTATATATGTGTTAAAAAGGACTGCACGTCTGTGGTATTGAAATGATACAGGTAGAAAACAGGTATTGCACAATTCGATTCGTTAGAATTTGAGTGACATGTTTTGGTGCTGTGTTGTTTGTGTTGTATTAAATCAGGGACAGACTTTTAGTTTTTATCTTTTGGCTCAGTAATGATAAACCAGTTCTTTACTTAATCATCATTCAAAGTTTTTTCAGCACTATAACACAGACTCATCAAGATAAAATATCCAACTAATCAAATTGAATATAATTACTTATGTAATGATGCTTTTCTTGGAGGACAGCTACATAAACAGATGGGAACGATTCTCGCTTGAGTTTGTGTGTGAAGTCAAATTCATCTGCAGTTTCATGTTGGATATTAAAAATGTGACTTTAGGGGTTATTGCCTCATTTCAGTGTCTTTTGTGTACAGATACAAATGAATGTTGATGGATTGGTGATATCATCACCAGGAGATAAATCAAACGTCAGTCACAAGTCGACTTTCCCAGAGGGACGTGACACAGCGTGATTGTTCGGGTAAGTTCTCCCGAATATACAGACAGTATTTGCGGGACAGGCAGATGCTGGCGTCTTTCTGTTTACCTGCATGAGTCACTGTCAGCGGAGGGAGACGCTTCACAGATAAAACCCCAGACAAAAGAAAGCTTGATCCACATGCATGTAAAGTAGCTGTGTGAGATGGTGGATTAAGATGAGACCTTTTCTATCTCCAAAATATACAGCTCACAATACAACAAGTCCCAGCTGATCGTTTACTGGAATAATCCAGAATAAAACAAACAGCAGCAGCAAACACAAGGAACAAACAGGTTCATTCAGAGTCGTGTGTTTACCCTGTGGCAAGGAAAGGAAAGTTTCACATGTTTAAAAGAATCAGTGAGAATATGAATAACTCTGAAAACATGTATATTTATATGCTGATAAATGCTGCGTTCAAAAGAAAATCGTGACCCTAAACATTGTGTATTGTGGTGATGTTGATTGTGGTGCAACAGTCGAGCAGTTTCTGTGTGTGTGTGTGTGTGTGTGTGTGAGTGTTGTTTGAGCAGAGCCTCGGGGGAAACGGCTCGCAGGCTCGTCTGTTCTGAGAATGTTTTCAGTTATATAATTAAAGTGTTTTCACAGTGACAGTGTGTGATGCCCTCTGGTGCTGCGACTGATCCGAGACATAAAAAGAAATGTGTGACTATTATTTATTTATTACGATGTTATATTTTTAACCACCTGGATTCTCAAACTGACTCACAACACTTGTTTCTGGTTAACTGAGACTTTTATTTTGGAAAATCTAAATAGATTTATTTTTAGATTTTCCCATTTTATTGTGATGAAATTCAAATGCATTGCCACAAAGAATCTCACATGAATATAAAACATTCAAATGTTGTTGTTTTTGGTTGTTTAATTGCAATAATCAAGATTTTCAACAGTAGACATGAAACCAAATCAAAACATTTACACACAATTGAAGCTTGTTGAGTGAAAAACTGTGAAACAAGAGGTTTGGGTGATTATGAAAAGCCTATAAAATAGGATTTGGATGAATCAGATCAATTTGTAGGTAGATTCTTGTCAATAATTAATTAGTCAATCAGCAGAAAATGTGTAATTTAAAACTTTTGGTCTGGTTTATTCATTCTAGATTCTATCTGTCTGTTTTTCCTCCTTTAGATTCTGGACAAAGAAAATAACTTAGGGACTTAAGGAACTTTTCATTCGTTTCAGACATTTATTAAAATAAATTGAAAAGACAATCAGCTGATTAAAAAACATTGATTTGCTGAAGCCCTCGTTGTGAGGATAAGATTTGTCTCCATGTTTCTAACAAATGAACAGACACAAAAAATAAAAAAGAACTGCTGTAAAACACAGTGAAAACTCTCCCACATGACATTTACATTAGCTTATTAGTTTTAGCATTTCATAGCAGATCTTTTCACGCAGAGATGGATGGAAAGAAAAATATATATATAAATATATATATGTTAAGAAAGACAATGCACAAGCCCGCCACAAGTCGAAATAACAAAATATACAGTAAATGTTTTTGTTCTCAGCATCGTCTTCACACTGATCAGACAACCGGCTTCTTCTGCATCCCGATGGTCTCATATGTGTCGTTACAGGGAGTGTTCAAACCCTACACACACACACACACACACACACACACACACACACACACACACACACACACACACACACACACACACACACACACACACACGAGTGAATGAGTGAATTTAAATAAACATCCTTTAACGTTGTGTTGTAAACTTTTCCATCATCTGCCAATTTCAAGTTAAAAGAAATCTCACCGCATAGATGCCCTCAGCCGGCTGCTTCTGTGGAGTGGACAAAGTTCACAGAGATAATCTGAAGCAACCGTTTCTTAATAAATGTGACATTGTGCTGAAACATCAACGTCCTCTTTTCTCATTTGAAGACCAATTCAAAGTAATTGTTCACGTTTGAAACAGGAAGTAGAATGGGACACTTGGTGTGAAGGTGGTGGAAACTGTGAGTGTGTAAATAATATAGGTCGGCGTTCAGCTCGAGCCCACAGGAAATGGCAGAGTGAGGTTTAATTCTAAAACAGAAACCGTGAAATGCCACAGAAATTATGCCGAAGCTTTACAGATAAATATATTTTTGCCAAATGACATTTCACTCTATTATGCATTTAGATTTTAAAAGTCAAAATATATTACTTTTGTTTTTACCTTGGGGCTTTCGTTGGCTGGACCCATCTGTCAAAAAAAAAAAAAAAAAATGATTCACTTGATATTTAGATTTAATTTACAATCCAATGTGTGAGTTAGTCATTTCTCTAGAGAAATTTAGAGGAAGTCATATCTCCACTTAGCTTCTAAAGAACTATGGAGAAACTAAGCGTGACATAATTTTCTGATGTGACCTACATTTTTTATAAACTGATAAACCAGATAAATTTTGATCTAGAGTCTTGAAATGTTGCATGTAAATGTTTTGTTTTATTATATTTTTCTTGTGCACATTCGACCATCTTCTGATATCCTGTGGTCTAACATTCATCGTGGTGGTGTCTGTTGTTCCTCTTTGTCCTACCTTCAGTCTGCAGTATAAGACGGTCAGGATGAGACCGTAGACGATGAGGATCCCATCCAGGATGTAACATACGTTCATGTCTTCAATGGCCTCTGCACAGAAACCATCACAACCTTCATCACTCATCATCGTCGTCAGGCAGCGTTTCAGTGCAACAGGCTTTTTAGAAATCCATTCGAGATTCAAAGATTTTTATCATCAAACTAAAGAGCTGAGAGAAACGACTTTACTAATCACGAGCAGCACAGGTGAGACTGAGCATCAGAGAGGGGATGATCTTACCTACCGGGGGGGGGGGATGCAGATGAAATGGAGGGTCTGGGTCGTTGTCGCTCTGTCGTCCGTGAGATCGAAGAAAACCCTCTGAAGTGAGCTGTAACAGCAGCGAGCAGGAAGTCCGCAGCTCTCTGTCCGTTTCGAGGCTGTGAAACCACACGCCTGCCACACTGCCGTCCCCCTCTTCAGATGAGTTCCTCTATCAAAGTCTTGTGTAAACTTTTCTGTGTCTATTTCAACAGTGGGAACAGAAACCTTCAGGCGACCAGTCTGACCCTGTCACAAGACCACAAAAGAGAATCCACTCCTGCGCGATCATCAGTTCTTCAAAGGTGATCAAAGACGGCCAGGAAACAAAGACCCGTTAGGAATAAATGGTTTAATAATGGAATAATGCCGAACACACTATACAGGCTACAGTTACCAAAAGGAAGGAAATACAAGACAAATCTACACATTTTTTTTACAAGCCACTTGCTTTTCAAATGTAAAAACATTCAGGAAAATTGCATCGTCTTAACTTAGGCACCTTAAAAATGATAGAAAACAAGTTATTATAAAAAGCTTTGGAGCCTGAAATAACTCTAGCATGCATTTAAAAAAAAACACAAATCTGCATTTTGATCACTGATGAAATGTCAAACCCATCAGACCTGGTATTTGGATCATAAAGGGCTTTTAAAACCACATTTTCACTGGGAAGGAAACAGTCGGTCGTGCTGCGGCTCAAACGTACAGTAAAGGTCGAGACGTCCGAGCGGCTCGTGTCTCAACGTCTCGGGGTTTGCAGTGAGTTCCAGGAGTCGGCGTGAGGACAGGTGTGGCCTCGACGCCGCTCCCGCACATCTGGAGGGTGTAAGGCCGAGAGGGGAAGGAGGCAGCGTGTTCACTGTGCTTGTTGCAGCTCGTGGCACAAGGGCGAGGGGGGGGTTGATGTGCTACAGCTGCAGAGGAGCTGCAGTGAGGACTTACAATCACACGTCTGGTTTGGGATTTTTTTTTTGCAGAAATGCATTTAAAAAAAGAAAAGAGAAGTCAGCTCGTAGTTTAACTGGAGCCGCCTGTTTAGTACTGATTTCCTCACATGTACAACAGACCCCATCTACACCTGGCGTCAACATGCAACCTGGATCTGGTTTCATGATCGAATACGAAAGGAGTCCAATCACGTCACCAGCTCGTGAGAACAATTTGGCAATTAGGACGTTTTCAGATGAAGTTTTTTTTTTTTTTTTTTCGTGGATTTGCTACAAATGCTTCGTCACAAAAGCTGAAAACAAAACTTTTCGTCCTCCTTCACGAGAAGTGGACGTTTTGAGGATACATGGTGCATGTACAGCCACTTCTTCTTTCCAGAGCTGCCAACCACATCCCACGACCTCCCCCAGACAGACGGAGCTGGATTCATTTGACATGTGGATGATGTCACCTCCCGTCTCTGGTCTCTTGCATCAGATGTGGACAGTTTCCTCCTCCACAACTGAAGCCACCGCACTGAACCGTTGCTTTTTATTATTGATTATTCTGCAAATTATTATCTTCAAACCTCTCGTTTTACTTCCCAACATAAAACACTGAATTTCTTTACAGTTTTTTTTTTGATTGTGAATCATTCAGCAAAAATTCTAAAAGTAAAAACTGCGACATCAACAACGTGTGAGTTCGTTGGACCCTGGGTTGAGAATGTTTTTGTCTGAACAACCGTATTTCGTCTTTTCTTTCTACAAAGAGTTTTCTTTAGAGATGCTGCGGCAGGTTCAGAGTTCAGAGAGAAATCTGACCGAGACCGAACCTCTTGTTTTCCCTATTTACAGGCACGTGCAGTGAAAAATATCAAGTACAGAGAACAGCCAACGTGACCGAACCCAAATATTAAAAAAAGTTTTTTCAGAATCCAGTTCACAGGTGGATTCATTTTCAGCTGATTGAGTTCTTCTTTAAGAAAGTGGCACATCTGTACAACTCCCATCAGCAGCTGTATTAAAGAGTACGTCTGGTGATGTTTCATTTACTTATTGTCATCAAATCTCCAAGATACTACAATATAAATTAATTGATCTTCCTAACGAGTTTGTCCGAGTTTGATTAAACTTATTCCACTTTAAAAAAAAAACACAAAACTGAGCCTTTAAAAAGGGAAATGTGTTTTTAAAGATTTACTTCAGTAGGAAGAAAGACTTATTTGATAGCTGGTCCAAACACATGAGGTTTTCTGGTCTCATGTGGGATTTGCTGACAATGAGAAAAAGACTTCTGCTTTAACGTCCACAACCAGATCGCATGTTAATACAGGGTGTTTGTACTTCCTGTTAAAATTGAAATATTAATAGTATAAAAAAAAAGGCCAGTGTAGAATAAAACAGAAGCTGCATATTTTCAAAAACAATCACGAACACACCGAGTCCAGAGAAGCAACAACTTAGGAATGTTCTTCCGTTTTTCTTTATAGTCCGATAAAAAGCACAGTTTGGCCTCGAGGCCGCGGAGGAGCGACGTGTCGATTCCACACGATGCTTCGTTCTGTGAGTAAAAAAAAAGTCACGCCCTCTAATGTAAAAAGACAAAAACAGTCCTCGTCATCTGAGAGGAAACAGGGAACCGAAGGCAGTGGTAACCAGCGTTTAGTCAGAGCCGAGCTCCAGTCGCTCTGTTCTCAACACACACAAGAAGAGAGGAAGTAACACGTGTGATGTAACCGCCCCCCCCCAGTGGCGTCCGTGTGAATCAGCACAGTAAAAGAGTCCAGTGGTTAAAGGCCTGAAGACAAAAAGTCCCCTTTACAAACAAGGGTTGTTTTTTTACAGCGTGTCATAAAGACCGAGACACAGATGGAGAAACGGTCAAGGCATCCGTTTATTTCCAGGTTCAGACAATCGTCGAGCTGATCACAGTTTGATTCCCGTGCATCTGTGATGATCATAAAACAGAGGGGAGGTGTCAGGTGTGAAACGCTCCTTCTCCTCAAATGGTTTCTTAGTCACAGACAGGAGGAGGAGGAGGAGGTCGCCACGTGTCCCGCGCGTCAGTGGTCCTGATGGGAGAGAGGAAGCGGTCGGGTTGTTGGGTAGGGGGGGGGTGGTCCTTCAGGGGGACGCCCCTCACACCGAGGTCTCCGACTGCAGCCTCATGACGAACTTGTGGCTCTTTGGGTCGATGAATTCCTCGCCGAGCCGCAGGAAGGGGAGCGGCATGGCCGTGACCACCAGGGAATAGTCCAAGCGTCGCAGAGAGAAAACCAGCCCCTGACGCAGGGCAGAGGTCACCGGCTCCTCGCTCACCAGGGTCCACTGGCGCCCCCTGCCATTCTGCTGCTGGTACTGCACGGAGGGGCCGGGGGAGAGGTAACGCTCCAGGAAAGCCTGTCGGCGGGGGGAGGGGGAGAGGAGAGGTGTCATGGAAACAAACCACAACAAGTTTTATCAGTAACAATAAAATAAAAAAATCTCATTAATGTTAATTCAATTAAAAAACTAAAGTTTACTAGAGTCTGCACTGATCTGAGTGAAGCAGATTTTATTTTTGCTTCTGTCACGAATCATCTGCTGTTTTCTCAGTGTTCTGGTTTTTTTAGATGCTTGATGTTTTACAGAACATGTTTGAGTTGGAATAATCGGTAATGACTGTTCTGTTTTTTCAAACTAAAATAAAACTGCTGGTATCATCAGCTTTTTAAATATTCTGCTTTTCTCTGTTGATCGAGGAGGAGCTCTGGACTGTTGATTAGATAAAACAAGACATCACTGGTAAGTTATGGAGAATGTTAATGTTGGTTTCATTATATTCTCTAGATCTATTAAATCGAGAAAATGATCACATCTATAATGAAGATAATTTTCAGGCCTAATTGATCATGAGGGATTAGTAGTAAAGTTATTTTTATAGCTTTAAAAGCCTCTTGAGTGATTAATTAAAATTGCATTAGATATATTATTCATTATTTTATATTCACGTGTCTGCATATTTAGGATTTTGTATCATAGCTTGTGTAAATTCACGGTGATTGTTGAATAAATCTAGAAAAAGAGATTTCTAATCTCCGGTTAACCGGTCGTCGTGGTCACTCTGATCACAGACTCTCACCTTGGGCGTCATGTTGTGCGTGATGCAGAACTGCAGGTGTGTGAGGATGCTCTCCATGCTGTGGAACGCCTGCTGACGGGTGGTTCTCAGATACTTCTGCATGGCCCGTGCCATCGGAGCGAAGATGGCCTGAGCCGCCTCCCGGGGATCCATCACCTCTCTCGGGTGTTTGGGGGACGATGCGACCTCGTCCTCGTGGAGACGCTTGATGTGCGTGAAGGCTTCTTCCACCGCCACCACCAACCTTGAGAGTGAGAGAGAAACAAACACTGATGGACGTTGTTTGCTTTCCTGTCAAAGTAATAAAAACATTCTAGTTGGTTAAGTCGGATCAGCATCAGCTTTACAGTCAGATGCTCCGTTCAGTTCTGGAACCACGAGGTCTCCGTGTCTGTGTAGACGTTAAATACACAGTCGCAGTCACAGTCTACTGACCTGGCCTTGCGTTTGCGGACCCTGCGGTCCATCTCCGCCTCTTCGTAGTAAAACTCGTTGTGGGAGTTGTCTCTCCTCCGGGCAGCAGCTGCGATCATGGCCCGGGACTGACCCGTGGAGTTATTGGTGGTGTTTTCTACAAGACAAGTGAGGAGAATTAGTGGAGGAGCGTTCCAGGTATTCAGCAGAAGAGGGAAACAATGTTGGAAAAATAAACTCCTGCAGATCAGAGTCATAAAACAGGCAAATGAAATGAGTCATGGACGAGAGGTTGAATTTACCATCCAGGGAGTAAACCTTGAAGCCGGTCATCTTCTTGGACAGGATGGATTTGGGCAGGTTGAGCAGTGCCGGGTTGTAGACGGGGAAGTCGTTGTAATAACGGTCCAACACCCACACGGCTGCTCGCTGGATACTACGACACAGAGAGGTCAGACATCAGCTGCTGGGAACATTTAAACACCGAACTAATTCTGAGAATTAAAAATCAGTTAGACTTTTACCAAAGCAGGTTTATCTCAGAATCTTAGCTGTTCAGGTCATTTTTTCCGTTTTCTATAATCTGATGTTTATGTATTTAAATATTTATAATATCTCCTATATCACACAGATTAAATTCATGGCAGACATTTTATTAATTCCGTAGAAACTTCTAAACAGATGAGTCTTATTAGGTTCACAGGGACATTTAAAAAAAAAAGTGTTTGATGAGAACAATGAACTTAAATAGACTTTTCTTAAAAACATGGGTGGTAGAAAAGGAGGACGGTTAAAAAAACAAACAGTGTCCATTTATAATTCCACCGATTTTAACAGCATGAGCACTGATGTGCCAAATTCACGCCTTCAAATTTTGTAAATCACCAACAAAACCCTCAAATCTGTGTTTGATGCAATCACCACACGTGTGAACTCTGCAGATTCACCATTAGAGAGGCCCTGGTCCTCTGAATAGATTTCACGAGCACGTCATGTAGTAGTGACCTCGACATTGTGTCACTAACCTGAGGTGGCCCACGTTGTAGAACCTGCTGGTTCCGTCCGTGCTGCGGACCACCTTCAGGCAGAAGGCCGGCTGCAGGTGTCGGACCTCCAGCAGCACCAGAGCCAGGTACTGGATGAAGAGCAGCGCGTCCACCAGCGAGGCGGCGTACTCCACTATCCCCCTGTAGTCCCTCTCCCTGGGCTCCAGCACCCGCACGCCATAGAACAACCAGTACGACGCCACGAACAGGAACACCAGCACCATCAGCAGGCAGCGGAAGACGAAGAAGCGCGGCAGGGTGGCGCGGGGGGGCCGGAGGAACAGCGCCCAGGAGGAGATGAGCAGGACCAGGAGCTTGAAGGCCAGGGAGACGTAGAGGCCTTCGCAGGGCGTGCCGCAGGGCTCGAGGGCGTCACGCCACAGGACCTGCGGCAGGATGAGGAAGGCTAAAGGCGTGACGAGGGCGAAGAAGCTCAGGCAGCCTCCCAGAGCCGGGCCGACAAAGCGCTTGCACTCCAGCGGAGTCGTTTCCTCCAGATCTTTGGAGAGGCGCGTCAGGTCCTCGTTTGAGATGCTGTGTTCTGAGGTTCCAGTGACGACCGTGGTGGTTTCACCCCAGTTATCATCCTGTCAGGAGAGAGAGAGAGAGAGAAAACAGAGTAGAGATAATCTTCACCGTCTGAAATCGTGATAATGAACACAGGGACGCCAGAGTTTTAATTTGAAATGCAGGAAATAAAAGCTTTTTATCATTTGGGAAGCTTTCGACGTCTCCTCACTTCGTGTAGGAAACAAAAACACCGTGACCTCAGGCTCCTCGATGAAGAGACGCCTCTCCACTTAAAATACTACGTTTTACATACAACACCTTTAAAACATGCAAACTCGTGATGAAAATAAAAAGACTGACCCTGTCATCTCCGCGGGTCGACTCTGCGTCGAGCAGCGGCTCCCCGGGAGTCTGGATGGTCACAGATTTGTCTCCTCGACTGCTGCTGTCTCGACTTTTAGAGCGATGACGATCCCTCCGATCCCTGCAAACCACACAAACACACACACACACAGGGTTACCCAGCGTATCGCAGTACTTTGTTTATTTCACTTTCCTTGTTCACAAAGTTTTGGTGTAGGAGACAATTTATATATAACTTCATTAACTTGGCAGTGAGAGAAAAGGACAATGTTTGAATAAAGTTGTGTGACCTATGTGACCCACCTGTGCTTGCGGGAGCTTCGGGAGTGGGAGGACTTGTATGAGTAGCCCGAGTACTGCGACTCGTTGTCCATGTCTCGGGTCGGCGGCAAGCGGGCTTTGCGAGCACCGCCTCCTCCTCCTCCGACCGTGCCGCGCTGCTCGCCGACTCCTCCCAGCTGGCTCTTGCGCTCGGAGATGGACTTGGTGGAGAGAGCCAGGGGCAGCTTGAGCAGGTCAACCTTGCTCCTGAGGGAATCTATCTTGGAGGCCGATGGGGAGGGAGCAGGAGAAGGGAGGCGGGAGGGCGGGGGAGGCCACGGAGAGGACAAGACGAGGAGGAGAAGAAGAAGAGGGACGGGAGAGGACGGTCACAGCAGGGGAGAGCGGAGGTGGCCGTGATCTGAAAGAGACGAGAAAAATACAACTTTTGGTTCAAATCTTTTGGAAACTTGTGACTTCACATCAGAATGTTCTGTGGATCACGACATCATGTTGTGTTCATACATGCAACACAACACGCATCTGTCTCACATTACACACAAGTTAAGGACTTCAGTTAGAAACACGGAGGAGCGTTCAGATGAATCTGTTCATCAAACGAGCTTCAGATTTTTCAAAGTTATCAACCAGATCATCTGCACAGACTCATGCCGTCGCTCCCGGAGGCTGATCTGACCTCCACGAAACTTCCTTTTCTAAGTCACTCAGACAGAAAGTTAAATAATCTTATTATATAATCTTCATCTGAATCAGCATCAGTCGGTACCAATAATCCAGATCGTTCAGGTTCTACTTCATATCTGGAGTCTGTGTTTGTGTTTGGGGATCAAACCTCTCACCCACGGATCAGCGACGAGCCGACCACGTGTCACTACAACACATTAACCCACTAAACTGAGCCGTTAGCTTCAGCTCCGTGCTCTGACATCACCTCCTCCAGGTCTCAGTCGAGGTTAATCATCACTCGACTGTACCTCCTCTCACCCCGGACACAGAGCCGCCGTCAGCCCGGACACAATGGCGGCCATATTGGATTACTGTGTTTTCACAAAACTTGTTTGCCCTGTCCCTCCCTCTCGCCGTCTCACATTCCCTCCCGCACTCCCCCCCGTCCCCCGGGAAACGAGGGCCTCTCCGCTGCCATGGCGATGAAAGAGGGCGTTCAGCTGGAGGGGGATTGGAGGTTGACAGTTGCCGTGGAAACGTGACCTCACGCCGCCCTCTGCCACTCTGTTCCCCATGTTGCCGAAAAAAAAATCGCCAAAATAAACGTGGTGGCATGACGGATGTCGGACTGTCATACGCTGGTTAATTGATAAAGGGGGGGGGCGTGGCTCGCCGTCTTAGACCGGACCTCTGTGGGAAGTGAAAGGGGACGTTAGACGCCATCGCCGTCTTTACAGCCTCCTGATTTCACTTCATGGGGCTTTTATGCTCCGGCTCCGCCATTGTCCTTAAAATCCACTTCCCTTCAAGCACAAATATACTGGACGAGTCGGTCTGTGGGTTTTTCTGTAAGTTTATCCACATCATAGAAACCAGCCCCTCCTTTGTTTTAACCTCTTTCACTCATATTTCTTTCCCAACAGGAAAGGCCCCTCGTCCAGTCTCTGGATTCACTAACTTCTACCAGACCGGAGCAGATCCTGCAGCAATGTGTAAAATCTCAACAACGTGCGTCGTCCAAACCACAAAAGTCAGATGACTAACAGCCTCCTGCCGGTGCATCGTCGGTAATGTCACGTTCTGCTTTTACATATGAAGAACGTACAACAGTGGAGGGTTGTGACGAGGCAGAATTGCAGCACTGTACTCTGAAAAAGCTCATTAAAGAAAGTGAAGATCCACACTCAGAGCGCCCGAAATGCTTTGAAGCGTTCAAAGAACACAGCGTCTCTCAGATTCACTCGGAGGAGCAGAGTTAAGTGGCGTTTCCCTGCAAGAAACACGTGGAGAGTGAGAGCTGAGAGCGAGGCGACGGTTCCCAGAGAAACCGCATATTTTCAACAAGACTGAATCTAAACAGAGTTTTTTTAATCCACTGGTTGTGGGAGTTTCGCTGGAACTTGTTCTCAAAGACAGAAGTGTTGTCAAAAATAACAATCTGAAGACACTGGGCTTAATGTTCAGCCCACCGTCTTTAAAAATAACAATTACAGCAACACTGTCCCTTTAGAAACGCAGGACTCACCCGTGGAAATCATCCATGAAACTCACGTGGTTGTGTCTCTTACATCTGGCTCATCTTTGCTCACACACACACACAGCAACTGAAGCCATTCAGAGCCCATATGTAAAGGCCTCAGAGAGCAATTAAACGAGGCCAGGAATAGACGTCTGGATCCCAGCTCCTGATCGCTGAAGGTGTGAGACTGAACAAATACTGAGGTGATAACTCCAACGCTTGTTGTTGCAGCGGCACTTCAAGGAAAAACGTCTGGTTTATCAGCAGCAGATTTCAGATTAGACTGCACGTTAGGTTTGCAGCTGGATCTCTCGGTGGCACGCCAGGTAAAGTCACGAGTTAGATACCAGAAGAATGGTCAAAGGTTTAGGTCACAGACAACGTAACGGAGTAATCGTGCTTTACGAGAAGAAGCTCAAACTTCCCGTTACTAACAGAAAAATATACCGATGAAGCTGCGGTGACAGCGTGGTGTTTATCTGCCGTTATTCACGTTCCCCTCGTTGATGCACTAACTTGTCAAAACTTTCCTCATCTACTTCAGCGTTCCTACAATTCCCACAATGCTCCTTGACGTCACACTGAGACGAGACAAACCTTTATGTCTGTGTGTGAAAATATAAACTGACCTCAGGACAAAGCAGCACGAGTTACACCAGTGTCACGTTAATTCACTGGATTAATAATAAAACACTGTCCACAAAACGTGGCCTTTTTAACTAGTTTTGGATTGTTTACATATAAAAGTTTGCATTGCATTCTGGGCCTCTGAGGTCTCCGCAGTTTGCGGTTGCCGAAGGTCACTGTAAACACATCTAAACTCCTCCTGTTGGTTCTAATGGGCCGACTTTAAAACTGACATTTCAGATGATGACGTCCACGTTTGTCCCGTTATTCACATAATGAGACACACATGCTGAACGAGGACGTCTTTTAAAAATCGAACACATGCTTCCGGTCTTCAGCCACATTCCTCTTGCTCATCATTGTCCTCGACCCTGACACTTGTGAAACGAACCCGTCTGTTAACGCGTCTCTCTTTCTATCGGCGTGAATACAGCAGCCGGACACTTGATCTACAAACAGGTGTGGTCCAGTGGTGCCGTGTCTAAGGTTTCCTATTCATCCCAGTGTCCTATGTCCCACTTAATGAGCCACACCATCGCCCTCCTCGTCTCACCAGCTTCAGTCTGCAGCGCTCGACTGTTCACGTCCGAGAGCCCGTTCGGCAAAAGAAAACATAACCTGTTGTTGTTCTCGGCTTTCCGTAATCTTCTTCCCAGAATGCACAGGTTCATTTCTTTCCTCCCTATTGTTCCGGGGCGGCCATTGTTAACCGAACAGTAGAGTGATTCTTCAGGTTATTTCAGGATTTAAAGAAAACACACACACACACACCATTAATTTCTCACAGCCCTGCTTCAAAGTCTGACTTTCTGAAAATGAGAACGACCCTTGTTCACTCGGGTCTTGACTGAATTCGACAACAGGCCGCGGCAGTAATCTGTGCATGTGTGTGGTCTGAGATTAAACGGTGAGGATGTGGGGCTTCAGGGCTACTTGCGCCACGGTTGGACGGTTTTATGGCTCCAGCCAAAGGGAGTGTAAAACCATTTCACTTCAGCCGACAGAACATATTCACCAGGAGGAAAACAGGATTTTTAATCTGACAGTTGCTGCTGCCAGAGGAGATTGTAAAATACCACTTAGAAAAAGCAGCTCTGCAAATTCAGAGTTTTATTATCGAGCAGCACGAACCAGGGACATAACAACTAAACTCCTAAGTCTTAATATTATATGACTCTATATATTATGTGTATAATATGGTGGATGTAGTGACGGCCTCTATATTTGTGCACTGTGAGTAATTGACCCTTTATAGCTCTATTCTGTTTTACCTGTTTTCATTCTGTACTCTGCAGATCAACGAACAATCCTCTCATCTCCTCGTGTTTTAAGAATCATTTCTACTTTTGCGCCTCTGTCCTTGTTTTCGTACGTCATGCAGTTATTTCATTGGTTTATGAATCATTCACGCTGAGTGTAATATTGTGTTTTAATGCATCTGTGTCATTTGCAGATGAAGCATAGCCTGCACGGCTAAAATCTGAATAAAGTACACGCGTTAATTAATCACTATCTTCTCTGTAAATGATATCTCTCTCTGGAGGATGCAACTAAATCCTTTAGGTTCGATTGTTTTACAAAATCCTAAATATAATCTAAACTTCCAAGAAATACTACAGAGGACATGTCCTCAGAGGGAGCGACGGTGGTGCTCCGATATTTTAAGCTTGAAACAAACCACAAGTAGAAATTAGAGCCATGCATCAACGATACATGATTATGACCTGGTACAAAAATGTTTTTCAGATTCTTTATCTTGTTTTCTTTATCTTGTTTTATTGAGTGATTTATAATAAGTTTGTAAAACAGAAAAAGTTTCAAGATTCTAACAAAACAAATCCAACAATATCAAGACTCAATCTTGATTTTAGCTTTTTAAATGTTATTCCCTTGGACGATTAAGTTACTGCGCTGAGAAAAACAAAACTGTTCGACTTCATCTTCAGAATCTTTAACGGTTCCTCATTTCTTCATTTGGTTTGTTTTACGATGCATTAATATCCAAGTCTCGATTCCTAAATCTAAAATAGTCAAGATGTTTTTTTTTAAATCCAGGCTGATGAAACCAAACGTGCAGCTGAAGGCGAACGACATTTAAAACAAGCAGATGCAGATTTTTTTTTTTTTTTTTTTTTACAGTCTCTGTTTGTCCCAAGGGCAAAAAGAAATCAAGCTGTCATCAAACATTTCCAGCCGCTGGCACAGAGTTGGCAGCTGTCAGGGCGGAGAAGCAATCTGGGCCAACTCTGAAATGACCAGCTCCGTTCAGCAGCCTTTTGAGACCTGATATACCAACTGTGAAAATAAGCGTGCACACACCCGGCCTCCAGCAGGACACCAGGCTCATCAGAGTACCAGGGCCACACACACACACCCACACAAACACACACACACACACAAACACCACCCACTGCTGCCTGCGACGACATCGGTAAAAACCAGCAAACAACAAGACAACTGTCGGCCCTCGTGCACACATGGCCGGCAAACCGGAGCAGGTGTGTGCATGTGTGTAGAAATCCAACAGGGTGTGGTTGAATCAACAAGCCTTTCTTCTGCTCCGTGCTGGGATTCAAAGGGACCCCTGCACACGAGCTGTCCTCGTATCCAAACACAGTGTTGCAGGGACAGGAAGTGGCCCGACGAGCGGAGATTAGACTTGATGTGGTTTCGGATAAAAGACTCGATGAAGCCACAGACTCACGTCCACTGACCATCGCACGTTCGCTTCCTGTTGATTCGTCTGCTGATTTCTTCTTAATCACTCATTTCGTCTTATAGAACATCAGGAAATAGAGAGAGTTGACGTCTTCTGTCTGGTGCTCTCGTCTTTACTTTTATAGGAGAACATGAAAGACAGTTGATATTCACACTGGAGAAGCTGGAACCGGTTTTTTAAATGTTTTGGCACTTTTGATTGTTGTTGCAATTATCTGAGCTGCTTTCAGGACTGTGGACATTTTCCTGAAATGGAAACTGTAAGTGAGAATGCAAATGTCCGAGTAAGTTGCTCCAAACATTTTCTGGTCAGAGTAAAATCAGAGAATCGCAGCGAGCGATCGAACATGTTGAGTTAGTAAGTTTACACATTCTCCTACTTAACCTTCCGTGGTTGTGTCTAAGTGAAACGTTCCTGTTTTTACTTCTCCTCGGTTTCACATTTCTACAAACACCCTGATGTGAGGTGGACAATTCTACTGTTGTCTCTTCAGGAAACGTCTCCCACTCGCTGACGTACCGTCCACACACTGGGATCAGACATCGGCGATAAATCGTAGATATCTTCCTTTAGAATTGACTTTTTAATTCACACTGACATCGATGAATCATTAACTCGGTCGTGGAGCTTTGGACAGTTTGAAATAACATCTCTATAGGACGTCACCTTGTGTTTTCACAACTCTGACAACCATATTAAATGTTTTTGATATTTCATAGACGACAGGAGCTTAATGCTTAACGTCCAGCTGTAATCATTAGCTGCAGTCCTGTCCTACTTCGCCCTTCAACAGTGGCACACGTCTGACTTCAGTTTTTTTTTGTGTGTGACTGGAATAACTTAAGAAAAACACTTACCACCAAAAAACCACTGTGGCAGTGAAAGACCGAATCACACGGGTTTCTACAAAATTCACATTTCTCACAGGCAATTAAACCTTTACAGTGAAGCAGCTGCACACACGTGTTATTGAGTGAAATCAATTTAAAGCAGTGAACTCAATCACTCAGCATTTTAAGAGTAAAAAATACCAACAAAAAAAAATGTACTGGATCCAACTCAAATCAAATATATCATTTATAATTTCACACATTTGGGGTTTGGAGTCTGTTGGTTTCACACAATAATGAGAAACGTAGATGAAAACCATCACAGCTCTTGAGTATGTTCATAGATTAATAGATCAAACTGTAGTTTCTCACCATTGGTGGCTTTTATAAGTTGAAAACTAAAAATTCAAAAGCTCGTGAGCCACTGAAACCTTGAACACTTTGTATTTCCTTTAGTGTCAGTGTGACATGAATGATAACTCCATGTCACAGTCACTTTACATGTAACAGGTAACTCTGATGCTTTAAAGTGAAGATCCAGCAGACTCCTGGTGGGTCCTAACTCCTCTGAGGAGCAGAGAGAAGGCACCGGGGGGCCCCCTCCACGTTCCCCCCGCTGGATCAACAGTGGGTCCCGCATTAATAATTCAAAACACACTCCTCACGCACAAAGGGCCACGGACACACCGGCACTCACTGCGAGGAGCCGGGGCCGGAGAGGGAGAGCGACCCGCGCACCGAGAGCAGGAGGGTGTCGGAGAGGCGCAGGACAATGGGAGACTCCCAGGCCCCACCGGCTCGCGTCCTGATGCCAAATCACCCGAATGCTCGTCGGTTCTCCTCCTTCCTCCTCCTTCCTCCTCCTCCTCACGGTAAATGAATGGGCGCTCTCACGTTCCCACCGAGGAGACGATTCAAAAGCTTCGGGCCTAGAACCGAGCTGGACGCGCTCGCTGCTCCCAGACTCATCACCCCGAAACCTCGAGATTTAAAAAAACACAAACCACCCCGGTAGTTTCCACCGGAGCACCGAACCACCACTCCCGTGTTTGAGTTCGATCCCCGCGGATACTCGACCTCAAGGGGGGGGGGGGAACAACAATAGAGCCAGCGAGGGTCCTGAACTTTCCTGTGGTTTCAAGACAAAAAAAAAAAAAAAAAAAGACGGCGACCATCGCGTCCTCTCGACTATTGTTTGTGGAAACCGGAGCCGAGCTGCGGCTCCTGCGTCCCCCGCGTCCCTCGCTCCTCACGCGGCCACACAAACCACCGACACCCGCAGCATTTCTGCACATTTTTTTAAAAACACACGCTCACACAAAAACAAAACACCACTTACTTATTCCGGATCGTCCATTCAAGCTATTTTCTCACTTTCCACTTTCTTTCCTCCACTCAGCCGTAGCGTCGAGCGCCCCGCCTCCTCTCCTGGTTTGGCCCCTCCTCCCGTGTCTCCCCCCCGTGGGGGGGGGGACAGGAGGGTCTCTCTCTCTCTCTCTCTCTCTGTGTGATGACGTCACCCTCACAGAGTACAGGCTAGTGAGAAAGTGCACAATCACACACAAAGTGCACAACCACACACAATAACAATAACTGGAGTTCAATTGTCTTTGCAGCTGTGGTGGATTCAAGGGTCCTCAGGTGAAGTGTAAAAAGAAAAGCCGAGAGGACGGAGGTCTGGGAGAGGAACTGAAAGAATTCCACACCGGCCGTTTGAAATGTTTTTTTGAGTTTTTCACATCAGAAGCACTCGTGGTCTTTGATAAAGAACGATTCAAGTCCTGGCTCTGGAGCAGCAGATCATGAATCTAATTCGGTGACGTGTTACTTCACGGCTTATGTCAGTGAGGAAACGTTTATCAGAATAAAACGATGAGCGAGAGAAAGCTTCTGTAAATAAGTATCTACACTCAATTATACTGTGTGTTAGTGGAAACAGAAATTAGCACCTTCCCTCCTGCTTATTCTCCGTAAGGTGAGTGAGACAAAGACGGGTTAACCCAAATAAAACGAGTAAACTGAGGCCGTGTTATCCTTGTTGGTTCTTTTTTCATGGATTGGTGCCGGTCCAGTTCACGAGCTCTAATAAACTAAAGTCTTGAAGTCAAACCACCAAGAAATAAAAAACTGGAAAAGAAGCAATGTTTATTTCTTCATCAAGGCATCACAACTGGTCGTTTATTCCAGCCATTAAATGAACATCCATCAACAAAATTAAAAACTCTTGCCCGTAGTCACAATTTTTCAGAAGTCAAAAGAAACCTTGTGAGAAAACGAGTGCACAGCCGGAGTACCGACACATGTTCAGTGTCAAAGCAAAAAGATGTCTGACTGGATCTGGAAGATTTCAGCAGCCGATCGATGCTCAGTGAAACGTTTTGCGGTCTCGTCAGACTCTCGAATGTTTAGGAATCTCTTCTTCTCCAGACAAATATCACAATATGTGAAACCGCAGTGTGTTGAAAACCACATACATGTGTAGTTTTACACGTGCTGGGATTGAACAATATAAATTAGAGTGACGTTTCTCCCAGGTTCTAGAACTTATTAAAATTAAACAGCTCACCATACGTTTCCAGATTTTGCAAAACAAAAATTTAAGTATGTTTCTACTTGTTCACTGACTCACAAAGTGGTTTCTCATCATTAGAACTGAGTGATATTTTAACTACATGACAGAAAAGACAGCTACAGTAGTGCACCATCGCAATCCTCATATAAAGCTCACTCACACTCTTACAAATAATCGTACGCACTCAGTCACGCGGCCACTTGTGGACACACTCAGTCACATTTACATATTCACAATCACACACACTCAAATTAACGTTTCATGTTTTTGTGCCTGTCACGTGACACAGTGAACCGAAACATTCTTTGACAATAAAAAGAAAAAAAAAAACTAAAACAAAAGAAATATAAACATCTTATTTTTCCGCTGGCAGGGTCCTCTGGTGCCTGACCAGCGTTTTCTAACCCTGATGAGTCCAGATCCACCCAGGTCAATCTAGTTCGGTCCAGTCCTCGTCTCGCGCCTCACAGACGCGAGTCTACAACCACGGAGTCGTCGTCTAATAACCACACCCACACCCCCACCCTCATCCAGCTGCTGTGTCCCACCTGTGTGTACCTAACCATTGTGTGTTTTGAAGAAAATGTCCTGTCAATGTCTGTAATAAAAGTAAAAGTAGTAATCGTAGAAGTAATAGTGGTCGTGGGCCTGCGTCGCCTCGGCGTGGATCAGTAGGTGGCGCTGGTGGATTCCCTCCCCGAGCTGAAGAGTATGTCGGCCTTAGCGCTGATAAAGTACGTCAGAAGGAGGGACGTCACCAAAATGCCGACGCCAACACCCAACGTCAACATCTGGAGGAGGTGAAGGAAGGAGAGTTTTAATGGAAAAGTTCAAATGATCACTGGGAAAGTTTTTCCAGAACAACAACACATTAACGCAGCTTTAAAGCAGATTTGTTAACATTAGCATTTATTTCTGTCCACCTGATGAATTTAAATCAAATGTCAATTCTCCCTTCAGCTTTGTTTTGGTCGACTCGAGATCCTGAGGGAAATATTTGGCTAAATAGCATCTTAACGTTCCACTTTCTTCAGCCGCTAATTCTCTATTAGCTTCTAAACACTGAGCGGAGGCACAGACTGTGAATAAAGATGGACGACGCGTCTCCACTTCATCCCACCATACAGAAATTAAGCCTAAATATCTCTGACACGAACGTTGCCATCTTGCCGATACACGGGCGAGTATCGGGTCATCCCGTCCCGAGGACACCTGAGGAAATTCACACTGCAAAATCTCTCTGAATAAAGTGTCTGCGTCTTTGACCCTGAGGCGGTGAAGGACGGCCGTACCTCCAGTTCGTGACTTGCCACCAGGAATATGCGTCCCTTGAAGGGCTTCCACCGGGACTCGGTCCACGTGGAGTAATCTCTGGAGGTGAACTCCCGCAGGTCGAATGCCGGGGACACGGCTTTGGAGAGACGGGCACTGGAGCGGACACAGTAACCCTCCCGCTGTGTGCTGTTGGGCGGGGCCGCACCCTGAACCCACATGTAGCTGTACATCTGAGGGAGGAGACAATAAAGAATATATTTATTTTTTTAATTCCTACTCATAATATTAACTGAGAGCAAACAAATGTATTTCTTTAATTACAGTTTTTCCAATCACTCTGTCTCATGTTTCCACTTCCAGCTAATAGCATTTGTAGAGCTTGAATAATTTAGACAAAGTTAATCTGACGAATTTGATGAGTGATGGATCCATCAGGCAGAAACATTAAATATTTACTGGTTTCAGTGTCTCTTTGCTTTCGATGACAATAGATTGAATATCTTTGGATTTTGTTTGTACAAGAAGAAATTCTGAAGACGTGATTTTAGACACTGCAAACATTTCTCATTATTACATAAATAAAGAAAAATAATTAGTCAATCAAAGCAAATCAATAAAAACAGAGACTCCATCAGTATTTGTCTTACATGTCTGCTCTCCTTGTCGTCGTCATCCTCACTCTGGCTCTGGCAGTTTTCCCGGCTGATGTTGACGGTGCTGCCCGTCAGGTTGGCCAGCAGGTACTGCACCAGAACGGTCGGTTCACTTGCCTGCTGGATGGCACCGACGTACAAGTTAGGCGGTCTGTTGGCTAAGAGAAAGAAAAACAGAGGGAATAATCGTTCTGCGTCTGGAAATGTATTTTTTTTCTTCACATCAGCGGTGACAAAAGTGTCAATAATTAAAAGTCTAACAATAGAAATCAGTAAAAGCTGCAGTCTCCTGTTCAACAAGCTCTCGTCAGGACAGATTCTCATTGGTCAGATAATCGCTGGTGTTATTTTCTGCAGTGGTTGAGACGCAACATGTGACAACTTGTCCAACCTCAGACACAACATTTACTCAGAGTTGGCTCCAAACTAAATGACGTCATGTCAAAAAAGTCAACGCTGCGTTTTGTTAAAAACCCCAAAAGTCAGATGCAAACACTGCACACAGCAGTTTTCATTTCATTTCTGGTTGAAGTGTTGTGTTTGAGTCGACCAGCGTCGTCCCTTGTTGACCGCATGTGTAGATTCTAGTTTAAACAGGATTAGCTCTTATAAGAACTTACACAGGTGACTCATGAAGTCCGAGGGGATTAGCTGCTGGAACCAGGAGTTATTTGTCCGGACAAGGAAACCATACAGCATCTGGGTCACCTGAGACAAACAGAACAGAGACGACACAAAACATGAGCCAGAGGTGTCAGCGAAGAGTAACAACCGTGTGACGACGAAGAAGAAAACACGGTGTCTGGTAGTTAAAATAGTATTTTCATGTACATGTTGACTTGCACTGTCAAAACACTATTTTCTCAATATTTGAAAAGGGTCAAATAAACGTAGAATATGAACAGTGAGCTGTTAGATACGATTGAAACGTGCGTATTAACCCTACAAATAAAATCGAGCAGTCTTACGATCTGAGGGTCGGCTTTGATGCTGTCCAGCATGGATTCTGCTCCTCCCGCCTGCTTGTACAGAGCCCGAGCAACCAGGGTGGCCACCTCCGTCAGAGCCTGAAAGATGCAAGAGAAGAGAAATTAAGAAAATCTTTATAGGAGCTGCAACATCTGTGTAACGTTTCTATAAACAGAAGCATCGCAGAGAAAGTATGAAGATTTTAAGTAATGGATTCTATCTGTGAAGGTAATTAAACATTGGTAATCAGTGTTAAATCGAAATACCTTCGCTTTGTCCGTGACAAATTCCAGCTGCTCCTCTGGCGTCAGATTCGGAGGGTAAGACATGTTCATGTATTCTCCGTTATCGTACATACTCTCATAGAACCTGCGCACAGAACAGAAACAATGAACACGTGTGTTCCTCGAGGAAAACAGATTCTAACGTCACGAAACTCGGATTTACTTGTTGGTGAACGAAGACTGGTGATCCTCGAGAACAACACCGGGGATCGACCGAGATCGCAGGAAACGCTGGAAGGACGACGGCGGGAGAGGCTGAGAGACACCGGGCTCCTCCGGTGTGACACTTAGATTTACAGCAGCCGTGCGCAAGTTTCCAATGAAATCCTCCACCTGAAACAAAACAATGAGAAGAAATTGATTTTGCAGACTTTATATTTATAACATATTTTCCGCTCAAAAGCGATTACAAGTTTTTGAGGTTCTTATTAGAAATATATATATTTTATTACATTATTTCAATGTATGAGATTCAGCTAATGATTATTTTTGCTGTATATTTAAATCCCCTCTTTTCTCCGGCAGTGATTGTACGCGTCTTTCTGTAAAAACTCTAAAATAAACACAAATACAAACCTCCTTGTTGACGCTGACGTTCCTCCTGGAAACAGGATCCGTGTGAAGCCAGAGTCTGGAGTCACTACGAAGTCCCACCTGTGGCGAGGAAATTCATCAAACAGACAAATTCTGTAAACACACATGAACATAAAGTACATCTAATACTGTAGTAGTGCAGGTTGATACATCGAACAGAAGTCGGTCGGCAGTACACACCTGTCCAATCTCCAGTACTGAGTGAATATTGTCCAGATCCACTGCAAACTGACCGTTCTCCATCTCATACACCATCCTCGAACTGCCGATGTAGTCAAAGGTTTCCTGGGGTCAAACCGCAAAACAAACATGAGCAAGGCGCTCCAAAGAAAACTAACATTAAGTGACGTGATCGAGCTCGGTAACAACTGACCCCCTGGAAGAAGGTGTAGAGGATGGTGCGGTTGGGCTGGGCCTCCTGGGTGGCGTCACGCAGAGCGTGAGCGGCCGCCAGCAGGGTGACGAACCCAGAGACTCCACTCTCGGCTCCTGGAGCGATGTCGAAGAAAAACGACCTGCTGTCCAACTGGAGAGAGGAGGGGAGAAAATCTATCAAGCTGAGGTCACGTGGACAGTGCGACTTTTTGAGAAGGAGGAGTCTTTCCAGAAACTCACCCTGGCGGCTGCTATGACCACACTCTCCCACATCTTGTGGCCCTTGGCCGTGTTATTGATTGGCCTGGTGGAGCCCCACACATTAAAGTCCCCCAGTGGGTCACACACCATCTCTAAGAGACGACACAGGATAAAACACAAATCAAGTCATGGCTCAGAATTGGTATTTTCCTCCTCAATTGAATTTTCTTCCTGGCAGAGTTTCATGGCCATTATAAAACACCTGGGTTGATGCTTAGGTTGATATCATTTCTTCTCATGCAGGTGGCCGTGTCGGTGACGGCGAACATGTGGGAGTAGAGCTCCATGGCACACAGCGGGTACTGAGGAGTGCCGTTCACAGGAAGGTTATGGTCCAAGTAACACTGCGGACAGAGACAAGTGCACGGAAGGTCTTTGTGAGTGTTTGTTTCTAAAGACGATGAAGCCACTTTGTCTGTAGATCTGCAACAAAATTTAACAGGTTCTTTCTTGATCCAAGTCCAGTCCCTCCACCACGTTTTGAGGAAAAGCGTTTTGCGTAATCCTGCTGACAAACTAACAGCAAACCAGAGGACAGAGTGAAAACATGACCATTGGGTCTCGCTCCCTGCTCACGGTAACGTTGGCCACAGAAACTGTGACGACCACGGGAATAAACGTATCATTTTGACACCGCAGCCATCCAACCTGAAATTGCTGGTTTACAGAGCGGTTCCCCTCGTCCACTCTAACATTTCATCAGAGACGGAGAGAAAACCAAAAGGTTTTAAACTCGCACAAATAAACCACAACACGACGACAACCTCTGGACTAAAGAACAGAGCGACCGACCCAGTCCTTCACAGCAGTATGAAGGAGTTTCTACAGTCCACATTATCAGTGACGTGGAACCGAGAGCTGAGATAAAGACCGGTCATGTTGAGCTCAGCGACTCACAGAGGGAATAAACCACAGGCACACTCACAGAGGAGGACGTCTGAGTCCTGTGTGATATGATCGGCCGGTTTCCGTCACATGCAGTGGTGGAAAAACAGCAAATGATTCGTGGAGTTCTGTAAAATAATCTCAACATAATGTGCCACGACATGATCGTCAGAGCAACTGGCTTCATTCCAACTCTCAACCACCTCTGAGTTCAGATCAGACGTGAAACGATTTCGACTGTAAAACAATTCGACTTTTTGCACAGCGGCCTGCCTATAAACACGGATGAGTACATCGGGATTAAAGACAAAAAAAACTTCACATGTACCTGTCGTATGACCTGAGTGTCGTTGTCGTCTTTGAGAGAGAATATGGGGAAATCAAACTCCTCATAGGACAGCCCGTTTCCCTGAGGGTTCCACACAGTCGTGTTACAATTAGCCAGGGCTGGACCGTAGGTCTCTGAATAAACACCTGAGGGAAACACAGAGGGAACATCAGCAACAACATTGTGTACTGTGCACAAATAATAAACACAATGAAAATGCATATACTGGGTCTTTAAATATTAGTACCCAACTGCAATATCTGGCATTTTCTATCACGTGCATGATACAAATCTTTAAAACATAAAAACTATGGTCACACACACACACACACACACTGCCTTCTGCACTTTAACTCTTACATGCAGTGTTTCCAATATTATTTCGAGCCTTGGAAGAAACATTAAAATGACACAATAAATCTTGGTTTGGTGACAAACGTGTTAAACTGGTAACACTGCTACGTTTCAGAAATAATTCACATGGCAGTAAATCTGAAACGACCACAGCGTGTGACTTCAATCACCGTGCCCTCTGGCGGATCATAAAACTGAAATGTATCTCTGCAACTTGTGTGATACTGAAGGACGTGTCACAGCTCGCAAAAAATATCCACCCACCTGAGTTCTCGTTGGGACAGGTGGTGTGCGGAGAAAAGGCGTCCGCCAGGTTCGCGTTTGGCGCCACAACAGCAACGCCTGCCACCCTCCTGGAGGCGCCCTTCAGCTTCATCATTATGGATCTGTCGGGCAGACGGTGGACACAGACGATAGTCAGCGTGGCACAGAAGACAGACAGCAAGACCAACCGTCATGGAGCACGGCTGTGTGTGATCCCTGCACAGGGTGAGGCGCGTTACATTTACCTGGTAAAGAGCGAGGACTCCAGGATGACGATGTAAGGGGGATTGAGACCTGAGCTCAGGACCCAGTCCAGCTTATCCTCCGACTCCAGCACATGAAGCACGCCCACGTTACCCGACAAGGAGGCTAAAATCAGAAATAGGAAATGAAATATAGGAAATAGAGAATAGAAATCTATAGAGACCCAGGGAATGAATAGAAACAGAATATCAAAGAAGTATGTACAAATCTGAGATATACATCTAAACAGAAATCAAATATGAATATGTAAAATATATTAAACACATGATGAATTCCAATGAGTCATGATCTAAATGTGCTGTCAGGATCAAAACGTCCAGGGTTAGTCAGTCTCAGGGAGGAGTCTATGTCCTGTGGCGCTCTGTGGTGGATCTCAGTGAAATGAGTCTGTTGGTAAATGTCTGTCAGTGCGTTTGATAACTAATTTCTAACTTTCAAAGCCCCAGAATTGATTTAATTTGTTGGACTGCCTGAAGCAACCACAGAGAAAATTCCTCAAAAAATGCTTTGAATACACAGTGGAGTAATTTTTTTTTTTTTTTTTTTTTTACTAAACAAGTGCGGTGGAAGATGTGCAGAGGGTTTGAGGACACGCAGCACATTCAAGAGCCTGAAAACTATCACAAATACTTCATCGTAGGAACAGAAACAGTGAATGTACTGCTTCACTCACACTGGCAGCCGATTTGATGTGTTGCATTGAGCAGTCGCACACACGAGACGGTGTAATTGAGATGCACGTAAATCTTCTTGTCCACAGAATTACAGCCGACACCTGCAATAAAAAAAAAATAAAAAGGCAATTTAACAGCTGCACAAGAGGAACAGTTTAGAAAAATCTATGAAACACAGTTAAAACTGGAATTTAACTGTTTACTAAACCTCAAGTGAAACCTGGATCTTTTATCTCTCACACACATTTCTAATATCTTCATGTCTGGATCAGACACGGTTTACGGATTGACCTGGCAAAGCTGATATCTGACCTCCATTACCTCCAGGTTTATTGTTTTGTGCTTTCTTTCCCAGTGAAGAAAAGAAAGAGAAATGACTCCTGCCTGACCCAATCATCAGTTTAACACTTCTCGCACCCCGCTGCTGCAGCTGGAACTCATATTTAAAAATCAATAGTTTCTAATTACATCACAAATTAAGATTTTATGAACATAACATATGATAAATTAATAAAATCTGTTACGGGACCGGGAAGAATTCATTCAATTTCTCAGGGAGAGTAATTCATGATGAAAAACATTAGACATGATTAGAGAACTGGTATTTATGAGTGTGTGCAAATAAAAAATCTGGTTTAGTGACTTTCAATGTGTTTTCATAAGTATGTGTTCTCTGAGTGCCCGACGTTCAAGTGAGCTACATTAAAATGGTGCCTGCGTAGTATAATATAATATACTGGATATATAACTTTCACTTACATTGTGGTATTGTTATACGTTGTCAAGTAGCAGAAGGGAGTTCTGCCTTTACTGCATTTTGAATAGTTTCTTCACAACTTGGCGCCAAATACGTTTCACGGATTGTATGAAAACTAGTTCTAATCAAAGAATTGGACTTAAACTAATAAACCTACCTGAGATAAGATAATGCTTTATCAGTCTAACGATGGGGAAATGTGCAGTAAGTAAGTAAAGTAAACTTCCTTTATTGATCCCACAAGGGGAAATTCTTTTTACACTCATGTTTTTCATTTTATACATGCATTAACCCACAATCCCACACACACACACAGGGCTCAAGACATGCACATTATGGAGAGAGATGGTAGAGTGATGGGCAGCCCCAGGAAAAGCGCCCTATGAGCGATTGGGGGGTACGGTGCCTTGCTCAAGGGCACCTCAGCAGTGCCCAGGAGGTGAACTGACACCTCTCCAGCTACCAGTCCACCTTCCATGATTATGGTCCATGCTGGACTTGAACCGGCCACCCTCCGGTTCCCAAGCCAAATCCTTATGGACTGAGCTACTGCTGCCCCAAGTATCACAGCAGCGAGAGTCAGGAATCGGCATTAGTGAGTAATAATGTGTAATGTGCAATACTAAAGTGTAAGGAATATTAAAACAATATGGATGAAATGAATAAAAACTAATATAAACAGTGTAAAAACTAGAAATCCATTCACTGCACATGAACCATTACATGAGGTCCAGTCAGAGTTAAAGTTCAGTTCATAATGAGTGAATGTAAAACTGTAACTGTGGATTTACTTTTAACTGCGTTTGGTCTTTTCAGTTCAGATGTGAAAGCAACAACACAAATGTGAGATTAAAACTCGTTTTAACTCAAATGTGTTGAAGCCCCGGCTCGTCAGGTGTGTGCCGAATTCACCAGGTTAGCCTGAAGATGCGGGAACGACTTCACTGGAGCACAATCTGAGACTCTTGAGTTCCCGAATAATGAAATTAAAATTAAAATCATGAAAATGTAGAATGTAATCCCCGAGCCCCGGGCGGCGGCGGCGGCGGGGGAATCACGAGCAGTCACGCTGATGTTGAGTCGCTCTTCTCGGGAGGGACAGACACAACTCACCGGAAAGAACTAATAACAAAGAAACAATAGTTTAATCTGAACTGAACCCTCGATTATAAACGTGTTCAGATTCCAGACGATCCATTGAGACATTAGCTTTAAAAAAATAAAAGAAAGAAAGAACGAAGGAAGCAGCAATGGAGATTAAAGCCCAAACCGGGGGCTAGCCTAGCATTCGGCTAGCACAAAGAAGTCCCTCATGCTAGCTGCTAAACACACAAACACACTCAGCTCGGTAACAAACACACGAACACGCAGCCGAGACACAACTCACCCACGAAAACACAACAAGCGAGCAGAGGAACAATCCACTTGTTCGAGAGCGGATCCATCTTCCTGGTTTGAAAAGCAAGAGAGGCACAACAGGAAGTGTCGACATGAGAAACGTCCGGGTTCCGCAGTTTGGTTCCGCTGGCGTCCGAAAATAAATAAATAAATAAATAAATAAGATGGTGAGAGATGGAAAGAAAGATGGACTCTTTGTCAAAATGGCACCTTTTGATTTCTGCAGCTTCATTTTGTTTATTCAATAACAGCTGCAGCTCAGTTCAACATCTTTACCTGCAGTGAATATATTTATCCACCCAACTCAGTTCACCTCCATGTTTTTTTTAAAAATTCAGCTTTCTTCTCCTGCCCGGTGACTCAGACCTGTAGTGAATTTGTAATTTCCCTGCGACACTTTTATACCCACACATTAATCTCATCCTCCTCCAGCGCATCAGCCGCAAGGTGAGCGCACATGCATCCAAACCACATCAGAAGAACCTCAAGAACACACGCTTCCGTTCACAAATGTAGTTTTTATTTTCCTCCAGATACACAGAGCGGCGTCGCTCACTTCGAGTGAATCATCTCATAGAGGTCAGAAAAGAGACAGCGGTTATGATTACAGGTTTAATACAGCCACAGCACGGAGACGATGCCGAAGAAGAGACAAGCCTTCTGCAGGGAAGATGGTGCATTGAATTAAGATAGTTGAAAGGGTTTAAAAGTTTTTCACATCACTGTGATCAAACATATATATATCTCTGCTTTAATTCGTCGTGTCGATAGCTATTATTTCTACAGAGTAAGTGTGGATGTGTTTTGCTGAGCAGAGTCTTCGTCTTTATGTCCTCTTAACGGAACTGGAGAGGACTCACACGCAGACCGATCACATCCTTCCCGATCTCCGTCACCTAGAAAATAAAGTAAAATGAAAGTTTTTAACACAGTTTAAAGCCAATCTTTACAAATTTATGTTTTGATGAAACTGTCAGAAGTGTAAATTAAATTATATGTTTATAATCAACACCATAGTAAAGTACTGGACATGTTGTATTGGATTTCATTTGACTATACTGATGTACCGGATGTAAATTATGCATTCTCTTGATTTGAAAAGCCTTTTAGGTTGATTGTTAAGTTGTACATGGCCGTGCAGATCTACCTGAGTGACCCTGCAGATCTGGCCTTTGTACGTGGGACAGTAGCAGGCTCCAGACAGAGGACACTTCTCAACAGGGCGTCCACGGTACAGGGGGACAAACGATGCAGCGCACAGGTCAAATGGATTGTGGGGGTCGTAGTTCAACTGGTGTGCATCTGTCAGGGTCTTCTCGCATGCAGCCAAAATCTTGCGGGTCTGAATAGCAGGGAGAGAGTTAACGTTATGATAGAAGATTAAGAAACAGAATTGTGCTCCATGTAAAAAATAAAAACTTTAATATCAGTGCTTCTGTGGGAGTCGCACAACCAACCTGCTGCGCTACATCAGGCTTCGGCCCCAGCTCCAGCAGGCGGCGTGCAAAGCCAGCAGCTGTTTTGAAGTTACGCAGTTTGAAGAAGAGGTTCAGGGCCGTGCGCAACACCAGCACCATGTGGACAGGCTGGAGATTACAGTGGGTGAAATAAGCAGCCATCTGGAAGGGGAAAAAAAAAAAAACCTTGGTATAGGCCCGAAAACAAATGTATCACACTCACCGTGATGTAAACTTTGAGCCAAAACAAGTTATTGTCTGTCTCCAACAGCCCTGACTCCAGATTTTTACCTCACACAGCCTCTTCTGCTGCTCCAATGTGTCTTTCGGCAGCTTCTTCCTCTCAGTCTCCATAGTCAGACCCACGATGTATTCTCTGCAAATCGTGATCAGCTGTTGAGCCTGAAACACAATAACAAAGGTGACCCATGCACATTTAATACTGTAAATATTTTTTGATTATACAGAATGCAGGAGTATATATGAGCTACATCGTTATATTTAGCATTCTCGTGCTGTAGGAGCGGTCGATAGCCACAGACATCTGGACTGAACTGATTTAAAGTTGGCCTGGTCCTCACCTCTGCGATCTCCTGCTTGTTATCGACCACCAGCAGAGGGACCGACAACAGGATGACTCTAAAGCGCTCCACAGCTTCCTCAAACCGCCCAGAAGTGGTCAACTGGTAGCACTGCTGCAGGCGGGAGATGAGGTCCGAGAGGCGCAGGCCCACAGCAGGCAGACCTTGCTTTGCCCCACAGTCCTAAAAGATAAATAATTTGTATGATTGCTTATTAGATTCACAAAGAAAATGTTTTTTGGAAAAACAGAAAAGTACGTCCTCCCCCCACAGGCAAACATCTGCGTGTACCTTCCAGTTCCTCTGGGGGTGACTACGCAGGCAGGGCAGAGAGGGCAGCCCCAGGTAACAGTTGCGGCCCCTGGTTAGCGTCTGCATGAACAGAGACTTGTACGGGCCAAAGTTCACAACTCCGACCTGGTCGTGGAGCAGCTGTGGTCGAGAAGGGTGAACGGTTACTGTCAGTATGAAGTTTAAAAAGCTTATATATATCCAATCAGTGCATACATGTTTATTTAAAGAAGTAATAGAAAATAAAAAGCAAAACATCTGAAGTAATATATTGTGAACACACTCTCATGGCTGTTTCGAAAGAGCCAGCTAGGACGTGGTCCACTGGCAGCTGGGAGTTGTTGCACCACATCTGGGTCGGACTCGTGCCCTTGGTTGGCGGGACAAAGAAACCGTCTTCAGCTCCTCCGCCTCCACCAGCTTGCAAGTCCTGATGTTTGGAAACGAGAGAATGACAGTGGACTAAGACAATGACAACAAAGTGCTGAGCAGAGGTGAAATATATCAGTGTTTATCTGGTGTCTAGTTTTAACCCTGTTTTAATCCTGGAAGGATTTGTAATGATGAGGCTCCTCTCACCAGCTCTGGAGGAAGGTCCAGGTCTTCCTCCACCTCCCAGCCTCCTCCCTCCTCTTTCGCAATTCCATCCTCCCCTAATCCTTCCTGGGCGTCCATGAAGCCATCTGAGAGAGAGAGAGAGCGAGAGAGAGAGAGAATAAGGGAGGGAAAAATTAACAATGACAATACTGGTGACGCTCCAATCTGCCCACTGACAGATGCAGATAAATGTTACTTTAAATTGAATTTACCTTCATCCAGCTGAAGTTCAGCATCGTCTCCCCAGCCCTCTGCTCCTGAAGCATCCATGTCCAAATCGGCAGCCATCTGACCTGCCTTCCCTACAACAGGAAAAACAAACAAACACTGTTTTAACTTTTAAATCAACTGCTACATGTTTCCTCAACTTCCCTTCAAGTAGTTCCTATTTATTTTTGACTAAAGATGGAAAACATTTCTCACTGCTGTGTATTAGGTAAGCAGTTAACTGAAACCTGTCACAACTGATCAGTTCTCTTTATTAAAATGAACATAGTTTGCTGTTTATACAGGTACTTATATACACGCGTATCGTGAATATATACAGTTTATCTATATTTGCATCTGTCAAGGCTGATGACGACCCACCTTTCGATGCAATGGCTCCCTCAAAGAAGCCCTTTGACACAGTGAGCAGAGGCCAGTTGGTGTCCAGAGGGTTGATGGGTGGAGGAGGCTGCAGCAGCTGTGCATTTGGATCAACCTCAGGCACCTACAAGACAAAATCCACCATCATTACACAACCAAAATGGTGGATTAATACAATAACATGAGAGGGATTCTATTGTCAGAGGCTGTGGTGAGGAAGTAAAAGTCAGTCAGCTTGTTATGCGTGTCCACATGATGTGAATGAAAGTACAGGGAATGTTTCCCCAACACACCGTCTCCTTTTCTGGGTCAAAGGTCTCCTTCAGTGATTCAGCTTCTTCATCCAGCCCATGTGTGGCTGCAGTCAGGTAAGCCAGAGACTCTGCACGCAACAAATGCACAAAATCAGTGTTGGCTCTTTGTTCATTAGTTAAAACTTATTTAAAAAATGATATTTTGGAAGCAGTACTGAAAGGTGAGCACATTATTGATGTGGCAAAATATTTATTTCTTATGTTTCTCTTAAACACAAGCATGAAAACAGGGTGCTTGTCATTGGTCACATGGCAGCAGGCAACACTGAGTCGACAGAGAGATAATCAAGGTTCAATGCACAAGATTATGATAATAGACTGAATATAGTTTATGGTGACAGGTGAACTCACTCTGTCCACAGTTCTTCAGGATGCGGACCCTCTCACTGACGTCTCCCAGGTAAAGCGCCGCCTGGTAGTGGCCGCTCATGTCCTTTCTGATCTCAGCTACACATGAAGAGAACACAGATATTAGCAATATGAACGAATCAGACACTCGAAATCCTTC
This sequence comes from Paralichthys olivaceus, assembly GCF_024713975.1. Classification (NCBI taxonomy): domain Eukaryota; kingdom Metazoa; phylum Chordata; class Actinopteri; order Pleuronectiformes; family Paralichthyidae; genus Paralichthys; species Paralichthys olivaceus. The sequence goes on along the minus strand of NC_091108.1, from coordinate 2,412,091 downwards.
TCTACAGTCTCCACCGCTCACCGATCTTCATCATCTTGCGCAGCTTGGCCAGGTTGCCAGTGAGGAGGTACAGGAAGGTGAGCTTGTCAAAGTTCTTGGTCCTCTGGTAGCACATTTCCACGACCTGGTGGTGACCCTGCAGCAGCGCTGCCTCGCCCAGACGCTCCCAACAGCTGCGCTCATCCAGGGCCTTGGCGGCCTCCAACGCCACCTGGAGGTATGGAGTAAAAAAAATGAATGAAGAAAGCTAAGAGTAGAGGGAGAACACAAACTTAGAGAGTAACAATTTAATTCAGAAAAGGTTAATTAAACAGTTTCTCTGGCAGCAACCTACCTCGATGTTGCCACACTCCAGAGCCAAACTAAAACGTGTCTTCTCATCTTTGACAAAGTGCAGTGCCACCTCAGGGTAGCCCTTCTTCTGCAGATAGGCAATGATGGACTGACCCACCAGCTTGGCGTTACGCACCATGTGGAGCACCTGGACAAACGATGTTAGGATTTTATCAGAACCAGTATTTTGGAATAAAATCGTGGCCAGTTACAATAGTTAAAAAGGTAAACAGTGGTTTAGTACCTCATCCTTTCACACAAACAACAATCACCACTGACCCACCTCATCATATTTGCGGTTGACCAGGGCCAGTTTGAAGCGGTACTCTGTGGGGTCAATGGTGAGGACACGTGGTCGACACTCCCTGTCCAGGCAGTAAACGCTGTTTCCTCTCACACGGGTCACGTAGATGGGCAGGTCCAGAGTCCTGATGATGCCATGATCACTGCAGGAAAATATTATAAACACATAAAACATCTGCGGTGGGATTTTCCATCATGACAGTTAAATGGTTGGAAATATGATTATGTCAAGTGCAGTGCGTGACAACAGCCTTTCTCAACAGCACATACCCAGAGGTGAGGGCATATTTGATGTGGTTGGAGGTGGTGTAGATGAAGACTCCGCTCTCGTCCCAGGCTCCGCTCTTCACTCGGATGTTCTCGTGAATGTTGCAGAGACTTTCCCACTTACGGTTGCAGATCATGATGGCTGCAGGATGAAAAGAGACAAAGGAGATTTACCCTCAAACATTGTGTTGGTTTTTCATGAATTTTAAAATCTTCTGAGAACTGGCATTAGTTATCTTAGTGTGTTTGAACGAGTAGCACCACTTTGTCCCACATTGTAAAATACTAAAGTCACTTAAAGAGAGCAGAAATCCTTGTGTCTGGAGTTACAAAATGTTTTTTTTACTTCATGCCCGTGGTTATTCTAAGTTTGTCCGAACAGGTCTCATGTCTCAGTGAGTTAGAAATGTTCCAGAGGCTCAGCCGTGGCATCACAAACCAGATAAAGATGTTGTGTCTCTCTGATAAGTTTCCCTGTCTGCACGAGCTGATATTCATCTTATCTACTCACCATGTTTGGCGAGCAGAGCCACGTGGCTGGTGTCGGCACTCCACACCACGTACTTGACCTTGGCGATCTTGACGGTGGCCAGAGAGCGTTTCTGCTGCACATCGAACAGAGTGACGCCATCGGCATCGCGCAGCAGCAGCGAGCCCGTTCCTGCGTAGAAGATTTCCTCGCAGCTTGGAACCTGGACTTTCTTCACGATTTCATTCTTCAGGTTCTTAATCAGAAGCTGCAACGGAGAGAGGGTTCCACAAAGAGTGAAATAAAAATACCAATGAAGAGCTTCCATTTCAAAACGCTACACTTAGCAAACCTGTAACTGGACTTACAGAGTGCATTCGGTCCAGGACGGCAAATCGGTTCCTGGCCACCCAGACTGCTGTCAGACCAGACGACCTCTTCCCCTCCGGTGCTAAGAAAATACAGAGTGTATGTTATTTTACTGTGCGTTCCATCCACATCTTGAATGATGAGTCAATGACAAATTTGAGGAAAAACATTTCCGACTGAATATGTTTCATTACCATCGGGGTTCTGAGAATCACTTTCTTTGGGAATAGAGTACAGGTCGTATGTGCTGTTCTCCAGATTGGTCGCCCTCTGCAGGAGGTACAGAGCATTACATTTAACACATGGACATATACATCCATATGATGCGTAAAGTAAGTGATAAGTGTGTTTTTGATTGAGAGGTACTTACATTGCAGAGCAGGACAGCGTTCTCAGCTGGGTTGTAAGACATGCTGAACACTGGGAACTTAGACCCACTACAACAAAATGCATAAAACACAACATGTTAGAAAACACTTTGAACGAAACCTCTCAGAATGAGAGGGATGAGACGGTTTCACTGGATGTGAGAAACACCAGACAGCACCTACCTGCGCAGCTGCATGACAGCAGTGTCTTTGCTGCTGTTGAAGTCCAGCTGGCGGAGGAAACGATCCTTGACGTAGTACAGCATGTTCCCGTGCACGGCGTATGCTGGACGCTCGCGCTCCAGCTTGAACACAATCATTCCGCTGTCATGACCTCAAGGACACAAAAACAGACCCTCTTTGAGCGACACGTCCACATATGTAATACCTAAAAAAGTACTCATGTGTTAACCCATTGCTGTTAATAAATAGTCTTTACAATACTACAGTGAAATACATCCATTTTCCTTTATTTGAATGTTTATGATTTTCAAACCAGTGTCACCACTCACCAGCGGCAAACAGATTGAGGTTTGGGTGAGCACCCAGCACCCAGAAGCGATCATGGTCCCGACGGAAGGTCTGCACTCCAGTTCTCTTGGACATGTCCCACACCCTGATGCTCTTGTCCTCAGAGTTGGACAGGATGAGCTCCTGGCGCGGGTGGAAGACGGCACAGGACACATTGTTGTAGTGACCGCGGCATGTATCCAGCTCCCATGCCTTGGATTCTGAACCGGGGGAGACACGGAGACATTAGAGAAGATAAAGGACGTTAAGTAAGACAAGAGAATGTAAACAACTAAATCCCAAAAAAAAGTGATGGAAGTATTTTTGTTTTAATGGATGAAGGCAGATGTTTTTTCGTGGACAAGGGTCTTAAAGTAACAACACTCACCGTTCATTCTCCAGATCTTGACCTGCCTGTCGTCAGCTCCAGACACAATGAGAGGCATGGTGGGGTGGAAGGCTGCCCAGTTGACTCCCCTGTCGTGGCCCTGAACATGAACACACAATCTCAACTCACAAAAATCCATCACCAGTGCTGGAAATCAGGATGAAGGACTGAACACTTAACACTAACTGTCCTCTCTGGGAAAACATTATACCTGAATAAAAACAAACTATTTTGAATGTGTATCAAAGGTACAGAAGATTTACAGTATAGATTCCATAAGTTCACCCCTTTTCAATTTCCTGTGCAAAGACGGAAGTGTATCTGTGCTTGGTTGTGTCCAGCTTCCCCATTGCTTTCAACTATTAAAACCCAGACCTGGCAATGAAGTTTAATTTCCTTAGACTGGTCATTTCTCCATCTTGCAGAGTAAAAGCTCAGGACTAACAAACACACAGAAAACCATGATGTAATTAAGAGAACTGCCCATTTAAAATAAATGAATCCCAGTTCATGGTATTTTCCGTGAACTGGACTGAAACTTGGTAGGCAGTGACCAATTGGAAAATGCCTTTATGCTACTGGAAAGGATTAACTTAATGTCTCATGAGAGGCTTTTTATTGCAGCTGCAGGCAGAAGATTATTACAATAAAGTAGTATTTTAATAACACCATCAATTTCATCATCCCTGAACATTTCTGGGCATAAATAAATTCAGTTTAACAGGTTTCCACTGAGCTCACCTGTTAACCTGTCACCGGTTAAACATTCACATAAAGGACAACATCTCGTCATCCCTTTACTAAGTAACTAAAACCATACATGTGAAAGTTTCTGCTTACCTCAAGGACATGCTTGACAACGGCATCCGAGGCACCGAACAAGTCAACACCAGAGATGCCTCGCACATCCGTCTCCACAGCACCAGGAGACAGGTTCTTCTTCCTCAGACCTGGAACCAACATTCACAGCACCACGTGCAAAGGGGGGAGGGGGAGCATATTCATTTTAGACAATCCAAGTCAACAATCAAATATGAAGTAATATCACGGAAGCAGTGAAAATACAGAGAGTGATTTTAAAAGGAGGGAGAACTGCTGGACTACTGAACACACACAGGGTGGAAAAACACCAACACATCCTCTGCTTTCTCAGCCCCTGCCAACTTGGGTCTGGAAACAATCACGGTTGTAGCAGAACTGCTGATTGGGTTAATGAATCACTGGCATACAGAAGAAAAATCACAATTACTCATGATTTGATTGGATAGCAGATCAAGATTCACTGATTACCTCCCAGTAACAAATTGATCAGGGGGGAAAAAAACGATTGAGAAAACACAGCTTGCGTTTTCAGGATTCCTGCCCGTTAAATCAATGTGGTGAACAGATAGCTCAGCAGTAGAGAGAAATGACACGGGGGGGAAGGAATGACACTAGGAACCCATGTGCAGGTGTGGATGTTTCCAGGGAGAGCATGGGATAAGGAGGACGCAAGGAGTGCAAGTGGACTTTGGTTGATGAGGGTGGGGTTGTGGTTGGGTGGGTGGGTGGTGGTGGCTGCCGTTGTAAAGGCGTGCTCTGATGGGGCGATGGATGTCAGAAATATGAGTTTGGAGTTTAGAGGCTCGTGCATGTTTCTGTCGGGATGATTGAGTCACATGCAGAGTTAGATTACAGCTAAAAATAGAGGGAAGTTAACAATATGATGAATAACGCTTCAAGAAATATAAAAAAATATATATTTCATATTTCATGTTAGGTTTTCCGTGCATTGAGTGCCAGGAGAAGTAGAGCATTTTAACATCTGTACTGAGATTAAGTCTGTAAAAGATGCACTTCCAAACCAGTTAGTAACGATGGTGGTTATTTTTCTTGATGCAATGTAGTAAAAACGACAGTATGGAAAGCAATACGAGTTTCTGATAAGTAGAGTATGAGAGCAAAGTCACAAGCTAAATGGAGGTTGTTCCTAGAGCGAGGTTGGTTAAACATGAGAACTGCACATCATGTTCTAGTTCATAAAAATGCTATGGAGGGATGCAATCATGCTCAATGGTAGAAACTGTAAAAGCAAAGAGATCCCAGGAGGTGAGGAGACAGTTACAGATTCACATTGTTCGGAAGAATTTGAGGGGTGATGCCAGCCAGTTAATGATTTGGTTAGTGAGTAGACAAGCAGACGAAAGGGCAAGAAACATCAAGAACAAAAAAAATCAGAGCATGCAGAGGCACAGAAACACTTCTCCCATTTTCTATTTGTGACTTTTCTTTTTAAATATGTCTGCCACCTTTCAGATTTCTTCACAGTTTCTTCATTCAGGATGCTCATTTCCAGTGGCTAGTATTTCATTAACAAATACCACACTGTAAATATCTTCATTAAAACTATGTCCCTGTCTGTCCTGACAGGAGAAGTGTTTCTGCAAATAGCCCACAGAGATTTGTCCTCTACAAGTTGGAGAGGCAGAAGAGGTGGTCCAGGACTTGATATTCGTCCTGTTCCAGCTTCTTCTTTGTCCTCCCTACCACTCGCTACCTCCACCCCCACCCCTCTTCCAAAACCCAGCCCGCCATCCTCTTGTCCACCGTCCCAGAGCCCTCACCGGAGATATCCCACACTCGCACGGTCTGGTCCAGACTGGCTGACACCACCAGGTCCTCGGATGGATGGAACTGGGCGCACATCACATAGTGATTATGGCCGGTCAGCACACTGTGGATAAAGAGCAAAGACAAGGTTTTAGAACAGAAGTTACCTTGATGTTTTGCTTCTGGGATAATCAAACATGATCAGTAAAATGCTTTCACTTAAAACCTGTAAACTGCTTAGTGAGTTTATTTGATACTTCACATGAAACACAGTAATACAGACATGGCCCAAAGTAATACCAATTTCAATAATAGAAAAATAAAAGTGTGCCTGACCAGACACAGGTCCTGGACTGCCAGTTCCAGATGCGTATAGTCTGGTCATCCGACGCACTTAGAATCCAGGGGTACTCCTACAGAAAGTGAAAAAGGTTAATTAATTAAATCATTGAAGATTGTTTTTTGACATGAGCAACAAGATATTGAGTCTTTGTCACCCTGGTCCTTGACATAGATAGAAAACATGTATTTACAGTGAAAGAATAACTCACATGGTGGAAGAAGGTGGTTCTGATGTAGTCCAGGTGTCCAAGGAGGGTGAAGAGACAGCGTCTCAGCTTGTAGTTCCAAACCTGGTCAAAGCAGGAATATGTACTCATGTGTATACATAACAATTCTATAGAAAATTCCTGTGATAGATGTTTGAATCCAAGCTGTAGCTGCCTTTAGTTATTAGGTCAGATCCGTCACGTAGCTGCACCAGCTGAGTGTTTGCAGATGTTTACTTTCATGCCTCATTGTTTGTACAAGTTATCTCCTACTTTGATAAATTCTGTAACCTTTTTCTGTCTAGTCACTATTTATGTTTATAATTTGTTTGGCTATAACTTGAAGATAGAATTTAACAATTTCCTGATATTTTGGACTATTCACATTCTTCAGACTGAACTATTGATGTGAATAAAATCATTTCTGCCCCTCTGACTGGAACTGAGACTCCTGAGTGTATACGTATGGGAGTCCGAGTGAACGGCACAGGAGTGGACGCACACAAACAACATTTTGGTGCAGAATGACTTTGCAGGAAACACATGTTGTGCGTAAACCTTGCAGCTTCGTTGCATTTGTGTTCGGTGACAGCAGCCTCACCTTAATTTTGTAATCGTCTCCTCCAGACACAAACAGAGGCTGCTGTTTGTGGAAATCAATTCCTCTGACGGGCCCTGTGAGAGGAGACACGTCAGTTCAAACCACACATCTGATGAAAACCACAGCCTGGATTTATTTGATAGATATTGTTCCTCGTTGATCTTTTTACCATCATGCTCATCGAACTTGTCGATCAGGGTGCACATCCGATAATCCCACAGCTGGATGACTCCGTTGTGCAAACTTGCAAGAACCCATGGTCTTTTAGGATGGAAGCTCAGACCTGCAATGTAAAACATGTGATCTTTAGCTTCACTTATAAACAGGCCAGCTGAGAGGTCACCTACACCCGATAAAAAGCAAGGGAACCATGTTAACTAGTGAAGTTTGGCTAGGTTTGCTACGTTAGCTAGGCTATACAGCTAATTTTATATTCAGGTGGGGTCAACATATCTACATGTGAACACAAGACGTAATATATATATATAATATAAATAAAGAGTCTTTTAAAAACAACATTTATCCATTGACACACTCTTGTTAAAGTTAATTAAAAAAACAACCTGAGCCCGGATAACGACAGCTAGCTCCCGTTAGCTGCTATGCTAACTACAGCAGGTGAGGCTCTTACCTTTAACTCGGGCCGACTTCGTTTCAAACTTGGTCAACATCGTCGCGACGCGGCCGCTCTTTTAATTCTCCGCTAAAATATGAGTCCACACCGCGCAGAGGCTGGATGAAGCTGTCCGGGATGAGGTGAAGTCACTCGGCCCCGTCGCCTTCGACCATTTAGCCGATCCTGCTTCTTCTTCTTCTTCCTGACACGTCGTCCGTTCTGTCTTCCGGTTGTGAACAATAAAGTTGTGAAGTGAAAGATGTGACGCAGAAAGCGCCACGCCGGCTGAGCATAGAAACACAACACATAGACCGGAGCTCCACGGGGCACACGGGCAGTGATTCATCTAAGATGAGTATTTCTATATCTTCATTCCATTTCTACAGCTGATTCCTGTATCGACTATTGTCATTACGAAACCTGAGGTGCATGATGGGAAATAAAACCAAGTACTGAGGTCTGAGTTAGAGAAATAGAAACATAAACATAAATGAATATAAATACAATGAAATAAGAAAAATAGAATCTCAAACTAAACAAGGACAAAAACAAAGAACAACAGATTCAAAAGGTGCAAATGAGTATTTATAAATGGGAGTGTAAATATTACTGCATATGAAAATAGTATAAGTACTTCATCTGATTATGATAATTGATTTTAATTGCACTCAGCATGTACACATGCTGTTTAACGCATTTGTCCTGTTGCTCTGATGTTCTGGTCTTAAATTCATACAGTTGAAATGTCAACTTTATTTATCCAGCACATTTCCTTGTTTGACCCAGGAGCTTTACAAAGTATAATGTATAAGAAGAAAACAACAATACACAATATATCATTATACTGATGATAAAAGAAGGCCAAAGAGAAGAGGTGTGCTGAGTCGAGGGAGCGACTTGGCAAACTTAACTTAAAACTTCAATATTGAATTGTTTAATCCACTGTTCAACATTAGTATCATATTTTAAATGTGTACATAAAACCTCCTCAGCCACACGTAGGCCAGTGAAAGGTAGACTAATTCAAATGGAGTGAAATGGAGGCATAAAACTGAATAATTCATTACAGCAAAAGTACCTGAATACATATTCTTCCTCTCACATCCACTGATAATAATTCACAACAGAATTTAAGTTGATATATATCATTTTATTTTATATATTTACAAAACAAAACAAAGTCAAATGGCAGGTTGTTTTTGTGAACCGTTGCTTTGGGGATGTTTGTGTCATCCCTGAGAGTTGAATAGGTTGCACCCCCACCTCTTCATGATGAAAACCACAGGCCTCCACAGCAGCCTCCCCCTAAACCGTGTTTGATGTACATCTGATCACACCTCAGTGCACGGCTGGCTGAATCCTTTCACAGTAGTACCCCTTTATTATACAGTTATTGACGAGCTGATGGTCGTGTGAGTTCCAGACCTCTCTGTAGTGACAGCGGTAAACTTTTGTCCACTGGCAATAGCGGCTGGTGAAAAGTGGCCTCTGGACTGAACGGACCCACCAACCACCGCTGCAATGTGCCAACAGGCTGTTGATGCCCTAACACATGTTCATTTGATTTTTATTACTATGCCTGTCAGTTTTTTCAGCAAAGAACATTTTGTACTATACACGTGGAGGGAACCGAGGACATGCACAGTGTTGGTAAACACTCCTGAACACCACTCAAGTGTTTTTCTTTCCAAGCAGGGACCCCATACCAAAGAAAACACCACTCTGCACATTAAAAACACCGGGAAACACGAGGGAAGCACTTTGCACAGTAACTCTACACTATAATTATCACTGTAACCACAGCAAAGGCATCCGGCAATCAACATCTCAATCATTTCAAACCAATACCTGGAAGTGGGGACTAATATTCAGAGGATGAGTGTTGTTAAATTAGTTGGCTGAATCAAAGAAAGTGCTGCAAACTTCTCAAATGGTGTTCAATCCTCACTAGTCATGTTAATTCTTTAAATAATTAACAAATGTACAGTTGTGTTTTCTCATTTCTTCACATGTTAATAAATCGTTAACTCGTTAATTCAAATCCTGTACAGCCTGACGAGAGATTAAAGTGTGATACCAAGTTAAATTAAATAGCAGCGAATGACGACTAACTTGTTGTAAACCTATGACTTTAAAACTATCATGTGAAGTGTTCCGCTTGATGGATTCATTTGACTATGCAACTAAATTAATAAATTAAAGTCATTCTGCAAAGGCACAGTTTATACCTGCGAGGTGGTGTGATAGATTTTACCATGAGGTTAAACTGTTTGTAAAAACAAATATAGAAAAACAGGCAGTGGTATTTTGTTTTTAAAGGAATGCAGGTAAAATTCACTATGAATGTAGCAACCGATGAAAAACTAATGCAGAGATGTTAAAATGTTCTCAGTTGTGTGCTCCTTGAGAAGAACGTGTGTGCAGTGCTCCTGTTGGTTCTCTCCCGTGCCTCCTCCTGTTGTTTCTGCGATCCACACACCTTCTACTTGAGGGAGTAGAGTCGACAGTCTGGTCACACTCCTGCCTGACCACTGTTTTACACTCGGTCGTCTCATCTTCATTGCTGACACACACACACACACAGACTGACCCTTTTGGCACCAGTGCTTCTGATGGACGGCACCACGACCTGCTCACATGATGGAGCACTGCTCTGCCGCCCCGGCCCCGGCTCCTCCGGGGAGGACGAGTGACTCCATGTCAAAGTTAAATCCAGGAGGCTGGAGGGGAAAAGGAAGAGAGACAACACATTCATGTCTTAATAAATGTTGCAAATTGTCAATACTCTAAAACTAAATACATTTATCGACGGTCAAGTTTCCTATTATGTACATACTAATAGATACTTATTCAATATTTCTGTGTGATGAAGGCAATAAAGGGAAATAGAGTTAATGGCAATTTGAGATTTTTCTGTGTCATTCTTTTCACCTTTGCAGTTTAGTAGCTTTATTTATTCTCTATTTAATTTTCTGGATTAATTGAAAACAAAAATACCTTTAAAATCATTTTATCCACGAGAAGTTTCTGAATTAATTTTTTTAAATCAACATCAAGATAAAAAAAAACTCTTTATCAAGAAATAAAGAGTTCATAAAGAAAAACACGAGCAGAAATGGTTTGAGTTGGACACAAAATAAATTGTTTTACTTACCGCATCACCTGCCAGTTCTTTGGGTGGCTGGCCCAGGTCTTGCAGCTGTAAAACCAAATATATATTATCTACGATGCATTTAATTTCTATTCACTATAAGTTAAGATCCCCGGCAGATGTAACAAGTACAATAGTAGCTTGTTAATAAAGATATCTTCATCATGCAAATAATGTTTCTGTTACTATAACGGTCAAATGCAGATTCACAATGTAAATAATCAAGAAAGAAAAGACTAAAGACACTGTAATAAACCTAGACACAGATCACTTCTCTACCTTTTGCATCAGGTCCATGATGCTCTCAAACGTCCCCTCTTTATCTTCCGCCCCCTCTTCCTCCTTCTCAAACCGCTTACAGATCTCTCCCATAATTTGGGCCTGCTGCTCATAGCGCTGGTAGTCCTCTGCACTGAGACTCGGCTTGTTGGCATCCAACCACTCTGGGTACTGTGAGGTTGAGTGAAAGTTATTACAACTCTGACAAGGACAGAGAAGATACGGTAACTTCTACTGAAATGAATAATACCTTGGTAGTGATCTCTTTGAGAGATGGATAAAGCACTTCCTTAGAGAGCAGATTTTGCATGATGGACTGCATGATGGGCAGAATGTTCCCGTCATCATTGCCTCCTTCGCTACTCTCATCCAATCCAAGACCTTCCAGAGCTTTGACAAGATCGTCTCCAGCCAGTCCTGTTGACTACAAGAAACCAAATACAACACGGTTGGAAACTTGATTTAATTATGACACTGAACAGTTTCAAAACAATTCTGACTTGACCACCCACCTGCAGGTTGTCTGCATTTTTGGCCAGGCCACGGAGGGTGTCTTTAAGACAAGAGGTGAATTCTTGTTGGGAGGCAGTGTCACAGCCTTAATAAAACATACAGGCAACATTTAGGCTATGTAAGTAGGAGACATATCAAAAACCACAAAAACAATTCAAAGTGAAGACCTTACCAACTTTGCCTGCAGCCTCTGACAGTTTGTGGAAGTGCTGCAGTAACTCTGGCTCCTCCTGGGCCAGCTCACTCATGGCCTTCTCCCACTCATCCTTGGCTTGAGAAGCCATTTCTCCCTCAAAGAGAGTCTCAAAGAGCTTGCAGTCCTCAAGGAGGGGTGGCTACACAGGGAAACAGTACAAATTAATTCACGAGCAGTGACTAAATGACAAGAGGATGGAGAAGATGTAGTCAAAGAAAAGCAAGTATGTGATAATTTAGTTTTCAGACCTTCTCTGCACCACTTTTAGCTGAAGCGGAAGCAGCTGCAGGTTCAGGGGCCGCAGGGGCCGGTGTCTTGTCAAAGTCATCCAATGCACCTGAAAGACAGAGACACGACATGAGATTGTGTCAATGTTACCTTGTGACAAGCTACGTAGCTGATAGCTAGTTCCTAGCTCTGTTCTGGATCATGTGGTTGTTGATCACTCACTCGCTCTGGTTTGTTGAAAGAAGAGAAGAGTTTGTAGCAGGAGCGTGTGTGTATAATTATTGCACATGTGTGTGTATAGTTATTGCACATGTGAGTATAGTTATTGCACATGTGTGTGTATAGTTATTGCACATGTGAGTATAGTTATTGCACATGTATGTATAGTTATTGCACATGTGAGTATAGTTATTGCACATGTATGTATAGTTATTGCACTTGTGAGTATAGTTATTGCACATGTGTGTGTATAGTTATTGCACATGTGAGTATAGTTATTGCACATGTGTGTGTATAGTTATTGCACATGTATGTATAGTTATTGCACATGTGAGTATAGTTATTGCACATGTATGTATAGTTATTGCACATGTGAGTATAGTTATTGCACATGTATGTATAGTTATTGCACATGTGAGTATAGTTATTGCACATGTGTGTGTATAGTTATTGCACATGTGAGTATAGTTATTGCACATGTATGTATAGTTATTGCACATGTGTGTGTATAGTTATTGCACATGTGTGTGTATAGTTATTGCACATGTGTGTGTATCAGTTGTTTCACATTTCTCGTCACAAAGCGCAAACAGGCAGGACAACAGATGTTGTTAGTCACGAGTTGACTGAATGTTGACGACATTAAATGCACAAACAAAGCTCGTCAGCACAAACACGAGCCCAGAAACACTCGTTGGGTTTTAGTGTCACTGACACAAACTCTTCCTGTCATCCACTTCATTACACTCAAGGACAACGACATCGTGTTGAAACCTTCTCTCTCTGGCTCTGGGTCGGTTCTCAGTGAGCTCACATGATGAACACAGAGCAGTCATCACAACAACACCTCCAGCTCGAGCTGCTCTGTGAGGATTGGCGTCATATTGTCAATATCTGGGACAGAAGCCAGAGGTCCCAGCGAGCACACGAGCTAACCTCGCACAGAAACAAGGAGAAACGAGGGAACCAGAGCCACAGAGCCCGGTATCAACCCGGGACCACCCGGACTGATGTCGGCTACACGTAAATACTTAGTGTCGTGTCTTACTGTCCAGTAACTCGTCCAGTTCTGTGTCGTGTCCAGAGGACGGCTCTCCTGCTCCGGACGCCATGATGTTCTCCAAACACCCACTGTTTCCGTAAAGTGAAGAAAAATGTCGCGGACACTTGTCCTGCAGGAAAGTGGACTAACCAACCGGCGAGCTCCTATTGGTAGTCAGACGCGGATCCCCGCCCACGTATCAAGCATCGACCAATCAAAACCATGTGTGTTTAAAATAAGGCGGGTTCAACGGTATGATTGACAGAGAATGCGGCCAATGGAAGCGACGCTGAAACGCTTTCGTCAGATTTTCTAATTCTTTCGGTCAAAGAACCAAAATGGCGCCGTTGCTCTTTCTCCATATGGGACATGAACAGTGTTTCCTGAACAACAAACAGTCTGCGAGGAAAACTAATGAACGAAACTTATAATTAATACGATGAAGTGTGAATTTAATGCAATTTAAACAAAACAACAACACGAGCACAATGAGTGAACTGTGAAAACACAGGCCTTGGATAACACAGCAAAGTGACATGACAAAAAAAATAAATAATAATAATAATAATAATACTAATAATAAAATTAATCCTTATGGAAATGTGGTCCATACCGTTTGACAGGTGATGACATGATCATAAAGCGTTTTTGTTGTTTTTGTGAGTATATTGAGTTCAATATAAAATAAATCAATATAAAATAAATCATGAAGCAACTCTGGAAAAAATACATGTTAAAATAACTCTGGAGAATTGTTCATTTATTGCATCAAGTTATTTTGAATACATTTTACTTTATTGTGAACACAAATCTATTTAATTAAAATGGCAAAACATTCACTTTACATCTGGCGCCATCAAGTGGTGGTGATAAAAGTCCAATGACTGTAGTTTATCCAGCTGCTGATATCTTATTTCTGATATATTGGTCAAACTTTAATAATCGACTTCAGCTGTTGCTGTCTTTCATCAACACACACTTAATGTGTATCGACAAAAAAAAAATGCAATCATAAAAATACTCAAATATAATTACATAGAACAAATATATGCAAGGGCATGTACATGTATTATTAGTCGTGTATGTTTAGTCTGGTATCTTTCATATTCTTTTTACATCCTATTTCTTTTTTTAAAAATCAATCTGGTTTATAAACAGTTTTTGTAAAGAATAAAAACCTTTGCTTTGAATTAGTGTCCCAAATACAATTGAAGAGTGTTATAGAATAAAATAAAATACAATAAACACACTCTAATAGTATATCCCCCCTATAGATTATAATGGAGAAATGAACCATGAGATAGTTTGAACATTTTAAAATGTGCACGTTTCCCTCTGAGACAAGTTTTTTTATTTTTCATTTTTGTGATCTCTCGGTAAATACAAGTGGTTGTCAAGGTAACTGCTGCTGTTGCTAAGTGACTCACACAAATAATGTCGGCGCGAGGGGACAAATATTTATCTTATATCCGGTCTGTATCGATAGTAACGGGGAGAGATTTAAATAATAGAAAATAATAACGACAGTTTCTAAAAGTAGAAACTGTAATACGTGATGGGCGGATGGATGATTTTTTTTTTTATGGGCAGATGATGCTCTCTCTCTCTCTCTCTCTCTCTCTCTCTCTGTGTCTCGCGACATGTTTGCTGAATCACGTTTGTCTCAGGAATGTGCAAAACTATTAAACTATTATGACTATTATTAAAAGTATTGGCTCGTGTTCTAAATCCATTTGAACTTTTCCACAAAGATAAATCACCAATTACATCATTCCAGATTAATTCAGGGAGGTTAACACTACCTCATAAAAACAAGTGAAACATATCTCCACATTTATCATATTTCCCTCATTCCAAATTGTTGAAAGTGAATAAAAGAGTCATGAGATAAAATTATGAAGGAGGAGTTAACATCTGCAGCTCCTCTGTGTGAGGAGGAGGAGGAGGAGGAGAAGTCACAGGAGAATGTAACGGTGCAGACATTTGACGCCTAATTTGGTTTGCTGGGCGGGGATCTGCTCCTCCTGAGCTGCTTGTAAATCCAGTCAAGGAGCCGAGGAGGCGCAATCTGCGACTTTCCACCGCCTGGACGTCCCGGAGAGCAACAGCAGCAACTCCAGGTAACACACGGTCACTGTAGAGACTCACAACATGAGGCCATTTGAAAGGGAAATGAAGGGAAAGTGTTTTATTTTGTCTTGTCGACGAAGTTGGCCAGAACATTCTTCAGCTACAACTTGTTGCATCTTGCTTGAATCTGCACAGCTCGTGTGAAAGGTGTGATCCTCTCAGAGTCAGCAGCTGGGGAGGGTTGGTTTTTTTCACATGCTGAATAAAGGTGTGCTTTTATTTTTTTGAGCTCCTTGGAAAGAAAAATAATTCTTTTAGTGAGTTTCAACTTTATTTATTTTTTTACATTTTATTCACCGACTGCATGAAGTGGATTCTCTCCTCTGTGTCTTTGATGAGAAGTCCTGTTTGTTTGTGTGCCTGTGTGTTTGTGTGTGTGTGTTTGTGTTTTGATGGCTGCAGTGTGGTGTGTGTGGTGGGAGCAGGGTGCGGCAGGCGGCACACCCACCCTGACTGTCAATGAATGAACCCACTACTTCACATAGGGACTCTCACTATCACTCATTTGCCCGATTCAATCATTAACATACAATTCCTCATTGTTCTGGAGGAGCCGTTCCAAGTTTTTATCACAGATTCAGTGTCTCCTGTTTGTGCAGCTGTAGTTTGACGTCCTTCTCTTGGATGCAACAGATGATATTCTGTGGGAAAAGGAGGAATATTCGGTATTTCTCAGTCTGAAAGAGTCACAAATGGATGCTATGGTTGTATTTTGCCACAGCCTGCAAAAACACATAGTGATGGTACCTTAATAAACTGAGTCACTCATGCTACACACACAGAGGGTTTTGCCAACAGAGCTCGTCTTGTGCTTTCGACCCATGGATCCCCTGGTAAGTGGATTATGGGTGAAATTGAGTTAGATGTTGTTGTCATCATGACAACCAAACAAGCTGCGTTCAGGACCTCTCAGCCTGAGACAAGCACTTGTTTCCTGCACATCTCGGGCCTCATGAAGTGTGTGTGTGTGTGTGTGTGTGTGTGTGTGTGTGTGTGTGTGTGTGTGTGTGTGTGTGTGTGTGAGAGAGAGAACACACTCCCCTGCTGTTTGAGTAACTGTGGACTGGAGCACGCTGGTGTCACATCCTCTTTGCTGTCCTGCTGAAGGCCTCATGTGTGAACCTATTTTCAGCACCTCTTCCATTTGGAGAAGTACCTCCTGTTAGTGTGATCCCGTCCTGTTTTCCATGCTGCGCTGTTAAAAGACACTTTCCCCCCCTCCACACCGAGCTCTTGTTTCTTTTCCGTCTCCCTTTTTTTATTTCCTCTGCCATTTTCCTCGCCCATTTCTTTCCTGACTTGATTCCATGAGCAGCGAAGTAATGGCGGGATTGATTTTTCCATTACGACCCTCCGTTTACGTTTATTTTGAGTGGTTTACATGAGGCGTAATTGGTACCCTGACTTTAGAGCTGGAGAGGGAGTATCGAGCATGGGAGGGAGGAGGAGCAGGAGGAGGACAACTGATGGAAAAGAGAGGGAGTAGTCACCGAAAGAGACGGCGAGGAGGGAAGGAAGAGAAGGAAAACAGAGGAGAGGACTTGGCAAATGTGACAAAGTTACCAGTTGTTCAGCAGCAGCCAGACTGCAGCACATCTGGAACACATCAGCACGTTGGAAAATGTTACAAGGGATAAGGGGGGTGCAGAGAGAGGAGTGGTGAGAGAATGAGGCCCAGTGGTGACTCACACTCCTGCAATTCCACTCCATCACTGTGTTTAAACTTTGTGTCCTTCTGCGGCCAAGGCACAGGGCTTCCCCCGTGTTCCTCCCTCTTTTTACTCCTTTCCTGTGCTCGCCCTCCCTCCTCCCTCCGAGTGAGTCATCCTGCAGGATTCTAAGGGTTTTTCTTTTTCCATTCTTTTTCTGCCTCTTTCTATACCTTCTTCCTTGTGTTCGTACCCCTCCACTCCTCCCCAGCCTCCTCGGCGGTGTTTAATGGGACTAATGTAAACAGGCCTTTTCTCCTTGTTTATAACTGTCTCCCAGAGTAAACTGCGAACACACGGTGCGCGAGGAGCCAAGTGGGCGATTGGTGTCGGGGATGAGAGTCAGAGTGTTTCTTCACTGTAAAATAGTCCATCTTCTCCGGGTGTTAACTTTTCTTTTGTGGTTGAAAATCTTTTCTTGTTTTTCTGTCTGAAAGAACTGAGCGGATCAGCACAGAACTTAAGGTTCAGGTATAAATCAGGGAGGAACTCATGAACTTCTGGTGTAGACCCGGCAGGTAAAAATCCAGATCTGCTGATTTTAAATGTGGTTCATTAAGGGACTGTTAGGCCTTGAATGAGATTACAAGACACCCTTAATTTACAAAAGCATATATCTTCTCCTTAGAAAACATATACAAAACGTGTGTGTGTGAGTGTGTGAGGGGTTTTTTTTTTATATATATGGCAGTGCAGCTGCAGAACAGGTTGTGGTTTGAGTAATTACTCTTAACTGGAAATACGCTTCGCTGCTATGCAACATGTAGAGCAGGATGCGACATCTTCACAACTGACTTGCTCACCTCCGGGGTTCGTTCGAAACATGATGTCACCTAAGACTTTTCAGAGAAGATGTCAGGAATTAAAACTTGAGTCTGACTCATGCAGTTTTTTTTTCTTCCGGATTTTAAGTGTGAAGAAAATGAAGGAAGCATGAACGTCATTATCGACACTAAAACTGGTCTGATTGCTCAAATTGTTTTTCTCTGTATCTGCAACTTTAGTCAGAAGCATTTGCCCAGTTCAATGGACTCACAGGTCGGTTTCCATTAACACACTGGAAGATGTCTCATTAGGATTTCAGTTTCGCAGTGTAGATGAGGTCTCCAGGAGCAGAACGAATGAGGAGGGTTCATTTTTAGAGCACGATGACGGACACATTGGGGGGTCGGTGGAGGCCGCGGCACCACACCCATCGCCGAGGTCATGAGCGTGGAGGAGTGAAGCCGTCTGCACTGCGCAGGAATGCTGTTGAGAGAAGCAGTCTGGACTCGGGAGGCAGACGTGCCTGAGAGAAAGAGCCGGAGTGTTTCAACCCGATGATTTGACCGAATGTAAATGTGCTGTGAAGAGTGTGATCACAGTGGAGTCATTATTTGTGGTTTGAAATTGTGTTTTCGTGGTTTCAGCTGTTTCAGCCATTCACAGCAGTACAATAAAGGCATTGTTTGAACGGTATGTAGGAGTACACTGCATATTTGAGGAGGATCACAAACTGTTGCCCTCATGTGGTTGTTTGTCGTAGATAAAGTTCAGGAAAAATTGCGTCCACCCTAAAATACTGCCTGCTGATTCTTCTTATTCCTGTTTCTTCTTGCAGTTCTGTCTGAGCGGCTGATCCTGCAAATCTGAGGAAGTGACTCCTGAAAGGAAATAAAGAGGAACAGGAACATCTTTAGCTTCTCACGTCACCAACTGCACCTCCCATCATGGCGATAGCCCTCCACTCCAGCCCCCTCCTATGGACACGGTTGGCAGCGTTGATCTTCGCCTGTGTGGCCTTCTCTGTGGCCGTGCATGGCGGCAGAGTCATGCACGGCACCGGAGACTGGTGCATCTTCTGCTGGGCCTTCAGCTTCGCTGGGACTCTGCTCGTCATCCTGGTGGAGCTGTTCGGCCTCCAGACCAGAGCCCCCGTCTCCTGGAAGAACTTCCCCATCACGTTCGCCTGCTACGCCGCCCTGCTCTGCCTGTCCGCCTCCATCATCTTCCCCCTCTACTTCCTCAAGGGATCCATGGGCCCCAGTGAGGTCCGTAACTACCGCATCGTGTCCACCGTCTTCTCCTGCCTGGCCACCGTTGCCTACATTAGCGAAGTGAGCATAAGCAAGGCGCGTCCAGGCGAGGTGGCCGGCTACATGGCCACAGCCCCCGGCCTGCTGAAAGTCTGCGAGACCTTCGTGGCCTGCATCATCTTCGTCTTTGTCAGCGACCCCGTGGTGTACGACCGCCATGACGCCCTCAAGTTCTGCATGTCCGTCTACTGCATCTGCTTTATCCTGTCGGCGGCCATCATCCTGCTCTGCATAGGCGAGTGCACCGGGTGCCTGCCCTTCCCGTTTGCCCGCTTCCTGTCCGCCTACGCCCTGCTGGCTGTGGCTCTCTATCTGGTGGCGACCATCCTCTGGCCCATCTATAACTTTGACTCCAAGCACGGCGGAACGAAACAGAGGCCATACTCTTGCTCCAACACTATGGGGCTGTGTGTGTGGGATAAGCTCATGGCGGTGGCTGTGCTCAGTGGCGTCAACTTCATCCTCTACCTGGTCGACCTGATCTACTCCACCCGCCTGGTGTTTGTCAGTGCTTGAGGGAGGAGAAGGGATGTTCGGCCAGCAGGACGCTCCAGATAAAATTGAATTTGGCATTTTTAAATAAAAAGGCTGTCAAACAGTTTTTTCAAATACGCTTTTGTGAGCAAATGCGAGTGTTTGTTTAATGGTTTTCGCACCAGTTAGTGGAGTCGTGACGGGAACAAACAGTAGAGTTGTGCCACAGCTGGTTGAGTTCGACTCTGTTTGACATTTGCTCTGAAAATAAAAGGAAGTGAGTTTTGTTAAGAAGTGGCCCAAAAGTGCCGGTGTAATCTATAACTGAGGGTGAATCAGATGACAGTGAAAAGGTCTTAAGTTCACGACCCGCGTCATCAAAACCCCACTCAACCTCACTTCTCAAATCTGCCAAATTTGATTTTGTGTGAAGTACACTGCCAGCCATAGAGAGAGAGAGAGGGTGAAGAGAGGAAGAGGTGGAAGTCATGGCTATGTTTACATGTACAAAACAATAATCTCTCTTTTTCATGTGTGGGAACATGTAAATGTCAAACTTTCAAAGATTCCACTGACCTAAATGGACTGAATGTGATTTGTGGAACATGCTGACATCACCAAAGATATTAAAACACCTTCTCATCCATTAGAATAACTGATTGGTGCCCGTTGTAAAACTCTGTGGTTGATTGTGATGTAAAACTCACAGAATCTCCGGAACAAGCTAACACCCAAAATACTATGTGCATGTAAACATAGTCTGTGACGAGAAAGAATGGAAAAACAAAGTAAATGGTGGTTTATTATTGTGTTATTATAATTATTTTTTGCATATTGTTCATGTCAATGCGCTGGCTTGAGAATGTTTTAAATTGGATGTCAGTTATAAAATAACTGATGAGCTTTTTACTCTGTTTTAAATTGCTAATTGATGTAGAAAATCAAAATGAGTAGCTGTGCCGAACAATTGGAAATCCACGTTGAAGAAATTTTAATTTGTGTTGTTTTCTTATTTTTTAATGACAAGTATTTCTCCCCTTTACTTTTTACACAGCTCCAATGTTTTATGACTTGAAGTAGTGGAAGAAAAAAAAAAACGTTTACATGATGCTAAGATGAATGCTAGGCTAGCTTTTTACTCCTGTTATGAGATATGTGTATCTGTATATGCAAGCAACAATCTCCAGAATATTTAGTGTGGGAACAACGTGTGCAAAGTTGTGGATTTCAAAAAAACATATATGCTTAATTAAAAGTGCACTTATATCCATATGTTTAATGTGTTTCCGAGTCCTGGTGCCTCCACATATCAAAGCTTCTATAACACCGCACTCACCATCGCACCATTAAATTCAAATTGTTGATCGGGTCTTTGAGTTTAGTACTGCTGTATAAATCAAATACTGAGGGGAGGAAAACATACGTCGTCTCTCTCTCTCGATGTTGTTATCTAATAACTTTTTGGTGTATTTCACTGTTCTTGTTTCAAGTGTGCTTACCACATCAGTGTTGTAGAAAATGAAAACCACAATAAAGCCACATGGTAAACAGATGTTTGTGTGTGTGTGTGGTTGTGTGTGGTTGTGTTATCATTATACACTTTGGTTGGATTAAAGGTGTCACAAGAGCCACTTTAATTGGATTTTTTATTTTTTAACCACAGTCAGGGCGCGGCTCCGAGCACGTTATTAAATTGTTGGTCGGTTTGTTTACCACTGTGGCACGAACTGAAAATACCTCAAACACGACTTATACGTCAAACAAACTCCCGCTGCGTTTCTCCGTTCGTGAATTTTCTGGACTTTTTCTGGAGCTCATGTCTGAAAAAGGTTTATTTATTATTATTTATTTATTTATTTATCACAAAGATGACCTGATTACTCCACAAGCGACGAGGGAGTCTGCAGTCTCCAACACACGAGTCTGCTCAGGGACATGATTTACAGAAGGAAACCAGGGAAAACGTCCCCTGCACTTTGTTTCAGAATGCAACCTTGACCCAGCCGCTACGATTTAAAGTGCAAAAAACTAATTCTACATTCAAAAAAAGGTGACAGGAGAAACTGGGATCGTGCAAGTCTGCTCCAGATCCGAGTCTTCCATCTGCAGCTTCACTACTCTGAGTTACACCCAGTGACTGTTTATAAAGAGGTTACGTCTCTCTATCGCTGTCCGCACACTGACCCCTCTTCAAACTACACCTCCCCTCTCTCGTTCTCATTTAATTCAAACGGCCGCTCAGCAAAAAACATCCAAACAAAAAAGCCCCAAATGTCCTTTGATTGGTGCCAAACAAACACCCCCAGTGCATCATGGGTATTTCCCCACCCCACACAGCTGCTGTCTTATCTTTCTTCACTGAGATGGCCTTGATGATGGCCGCAAATAACATTACATTTTATTTCATTATAAACAGTCATGGGATTTTCCCTTGTTTATACTGAGAGACGGCCGATTGGAAAACTACTGTACGTAGACTGTGTTGGCTTTTTAAAATGAAATAATATGAACTCTCTTTTGCATAAGTTGCAAAAAAATGTTTGCCACTTTAACACTTTGCTAAGTTTCGCTTATTTTTGACACGACCAAGTTCCGGTTGTACCTCAGGTAAAGTACAACCCCCCGCCCCCCCACACACACACACACTCACACCTTTCAAATCAAAACTCTGATCCCGTGCCCGCTTATTAGTTTTTCACTCTCAACTGATTGAATTTTAAATATTTATCCTGAAGTAAATAATTGCTGGTTGAGTAAAAACCTTGTTAGTGTTGCAGATGCCTCTGAGGATTAACACCAGTCAAAACAAAAGTCTTACATCTCCAGGCAAACAAAACCAAAACAGAACCAACGGAAACACGGACGTCCAGCACGGACACACACGAATGACCAGGACACTTAAGAACCTGACAACATATACAACCTGTACATATACTACTTTACTATACTATGCTGTGCTGTTCTGATATACTCTTTACTA
The DNA here is from genome assembly GCF_024713975.1 of Paralichthys olivaceus. Taxonomy (NCBI): domain Eukaryota; kingdom Metazoa; phylum Chordata; class Actinopteri; order Pleuronectiformes; family Paralichthyidae; genus Paralichthys; species Paralichthys olivaceus. Next base: position 2,389,734 of record NC_091108.1, on the reverse strand, counting down.
AGTACCACACTTGTTTCCATCATGGATTAACCTGCTCATTATTTTCTCCTCCGTCCCTTTAACATGTTTGACCTCCTCTGTCCTGAGGTTAGTCCTCAGTATACATCCTAAGTCCTCAGTATACATCCTTAGTCCTCAGTATACATCCTCAGTCCTCAGTATACATCCTCAGTCCTCAGTATACATCCTCAGTCCTCAGTATACATCCTCAGTCCTCAGTATACATCCTCAGTCCTCAGTATAAATCCTCAGTCCTCAGTATACATCACAAGCTTTGCTACTGATTCTGTTATGCACAGCAGGGAGTGGACTTCATCCTCTCCTTCAGTAACTAATCTTGGCCTTAACACTTCGACCCCTAGAAGGAACAAAGAGTTTAAGTTTATCAGCCCAACAATAGCTTGAAACGATCTCACATGAAAGCAGCGAGAGAAAGATCTCCGTCTCACACACAGCATCTTGTTTCCATTCGCAAAGCGGATGTGTCGTTCTCAACGCAGCCAAGAGTCCATGTGGAACAACACGCGCCTGAATGACAATACAAAACATACAACTATAGTAACAATAGACGTGCAAAGATGTGCCGAGTGCTCGGAGAGACCACGAATTCATTCAGCGCTGTGGCTCGTGAATGCTCGCCCTCCCACCAGAAACGGCTCGTAGCTTTCAGAGTCTGATTTCTACCCTCGTCTCTTTCCAAGACAAACGGCAAACAGCTGTGCAAGATGTTTGTGAGCAACATGTGAAGGGACGGAACAGGTATTCCCGACTCCAGAGACCCGAGAAAACAAGAGGAAACTGAGCAGAAACTGACAAGACGTGACTCCAGAATTCCTTCAAATGGGAACTTGTCCATATCAACAACTGTTGATTCACAAGTTGTGACACGTTTGCTGACGTTTTCATAAACGATTGAGGAAGTTCATCTTTGGTTGCACGTTCTGGTAACGTGTTGAAATTTGAGACAAATAAAGATTTTGAGGGACTGCGAGCCCACTGTGGCAGACCCAACTGTACCGTTTATTATAGCGTCCGTGTTACTGTTGCCTAGCAGCATCTCGGAGGCTCCTTCAAACACACTCAACAAATGCATCCTTCCATCCCAGAGCAACAAAAGATCCATGGGTGGATTCTTCCCGTCTCAACTCAGATAAGAGTGGCGGTGAGCCAAGACATGTTGTGGTTTCACCGGGGTCATGCTGGGGTCATGCTCTCCCGGCGTGGCGCAATGACGTCCAGAAATCTCTACCGCTTGTTTGGCAACGTGATGACGAGGCATCACGTCTCTCATGTGACCACTGATAAAACGACATCTTGTTTTTGTCTTCACACTTTCTAGAGATTTAAACAAACAACATGTCCGAGCTTTGGAGATGCTGGACATCTAGGAGCCCGGCCGGTTGTCCTTGTTACTGAGGTGCCGTCATTTGCAGAAGCGCAGCAGCATTATCTGTGGAACAGCTTGTTCAGTGTCACATTCACAGCAGGGAACAGCCTGACTGCAGCGTCCTGCCTCCTCATTCCTCACTGATCCTATAGTTAGCAAGTCTGTAGGGACTCTGGTTTTCCAGTGACTGAGCTTCGATGCAATGTTTAACTTTGTCCAATGCAGGCAGCTGTTGCATGAACCTGTATGTGTCTGTCAGACTGACTCTTGAAGACACACTCGCTCTGATGTTTGAGTGTATACCTCCCCCTGGTGAAAGTCTGAGGGATTTCATGTTGGTGGATGGAGGGGAACCATATGTTCCTAAGAAACAGCTGGACGTCTTCTGCAGGATAAAAGTTAGAGTCTATGTATGAAAAAGTATTTGAAACAGTATTTGCTGTAGCAGTAAATATATTCATTGAATTTTTAACAAGTCTTTTCCCAGTTTTAAGGTTTTAAGTCAGCGTGACCTTGCTTCTCTATTCGTGGGCTGGAAAACTGATTGGGTTTCTCAGAATTAGTCCAAGAGAGTAAACTAAAGATTCGATCAGAGTATTGATGAAGTGCTATATCAGAGAAAAACATGATTCTACACATAAAGTGTATAAAACACGGTGTGAGCCCTAGATTCTAACATAATGAAGCGGTTACATCCTTTTTTCCTGTTGGTGTATTTCAGTCTGTTTTTTAAAGAGCTTTCCATTCCTTTACTTTTTCCACAGATGGCTGTGGGTCAGGCAGGAGCGTATCAAGAGACTCTGGGGGCCCCCTGGGCAAAATGGAACTGCAAAAGGGGGCCCATACATTGATCCAACCAAACTGTGGATTAACAAAAACCGGTTTTCAAACATGAGAGATTCTCTTCTGTTCAGGCTGAAGCAGGATGTAATGTATTAATTCATTGTCTGCCCTCATCGCCAAAAACTCTTTCGGTTTTGTCTCCGTCATTGTCTTAGAGACGTGTCCTCGCATCGGTTCCTGTGGACACTGCAGACTGATGAATGAATGAATGTGTGTGTGTGAATGTGACCTGCAGTGTAAAGCCTCTTGAGTGGTCTGTGAAAGTTTTTTTTTTTATAGATCCAGACGGTTTTCCACATTCACCTCTCGGGCACTTCTCCTGTGTTCCATGAACTTTCCTGATCTGCAGCCAGAGAGAAAAAGTAGAAGCTGGAACTGGAAAAGTCAAAGTCATGGAGGAGTTATGGCTTCAGATTCCAGCGCTGAGCTCTTCTTCAAAGACGCTCAGAGCTCTACACCAACCACACCAGTCCCTCACCTTTCAGGCCTGTCTCCAGCTCCCAACATTCCCATTTATGGTCTGCGTTGAACCATATAGACCCATAAAACTGTCAAGAAAACCTACAATGCTACTTTAGCCTCTTTTTGTTAGGTCGGTGCATTTTCATTGCCCTCTCTGTTTTTGGAATAACAAGACTTGTCTTTGTTTCTTGGGAGCTGCACTTGTTTTTGGTGAGGAGAGTTCAGACAGAAGAGAATCAGACCTGTGAAGTTTTACAGCCCGAAAGACGGAGTATCTCAAACAGCGGACAGTAATGGCGTCCCGGTCCTGAGTCCCCGCAGGTGGCACTGTTCTTCAAGACAGAGCCGCTCTGCTTCAAGAGGATCTAACAAACCATCACTCTTACAAACCTGTCAAACAGCTTAAACAGTCTCAGTCAAATTTACAGAAATATCCACTTTAACTTTAAAGGAGCCGCCTGCGCAACATCACTGAGAACTTCCATTTTTAGATTGTTTTGGGCATTTAACCATCTCAGAAATTCAGAAATCTTTAAAAATTTCCAGCGAGACAGGATCCCAAATCCAAAATTGTGTACTTAATGCAGGTTATATCAAATTTCTGCTTGTGCAATCATAAAATAAAGACACTGCTTGGCTTTTAATAAGGAACATATAATTGTGTAATTATTCACCGCTGCATCTCATATTCAACCATTTAGTTTTCCATAGGATTCAAACCTTTTTTCCCCCTCCGGCCTTTTATCCTCCTCTCCTCTTCATTTATCTTGTATAAGTGTAATTTATACATTTTTCCACAAGAAAAACACACAACCCGAGCAGTTTCTTGTATAATTTATATTGAAAACATGCTAAAAACATTAGTTTCCCTTTATAAAACCGTAACAGTTGCTGCACTTGTGGTCATAATTACAACAGTGTCCTGGTAATCAAAGTCCCCTGTCGTCAGTATCACGTGTTACTGGAGCGACGCATCTTCATATCAGGAGCACGGGGGTTTGAACTGAGGCTGAATATCAAAGTGAGGGCGATCAGCTGCTCCGAGCTCAGTTCGGCTGGTTGTCCATCTGTGAGGTCGACTGGTACGACTGGATGTCCTCTCCGATGAACTCTGATACTGTGGAGGGAGAAGAGAGGAAATCAGTCCATCCGTCCATGTAATTGATATTTTACAGTTTAACCATAAACTTTATATGAAATAACAAGAATTCAAAAGAAAACATAAATGAACAAAGAGTAAAGATTAAATGCACTTTTTTTTTTGCATTCTTTAAAATAAACTTTTCAAATCTGCAAAACTAAACTTAAATATCGATTTGTCAGTGCGAGATTCATATCAGTGGATTTTTAACAGTCTTACACAACTGTCTAGTTCAATAGTGCTTATATTTAAAGAAAAAGTCAGACGGGCTCTGAGATCCAATAACTCAATGAATATTCATACATAAAGAACCAGAAAGGTAACTCACCCTCTTCAAAGGTAATGTGGTGCATTGACACTGAGCTGCTAAACTCCAGGGGACACTCCTGGATCTTGGCATCCCTGTCTCCCCCATGTCCCATCCCCACCACCCTTCTCTGGGAGTCCCAGCCGTCATAATGGGAGTAGGGTGCGGGGAACATGTCCTGATAGGGACTGGGGTTGGAGGGAGGGGAGGGACACACCTCCTGAGGATAAGCAGAGTACTGGGGGTAAGGGGAGGTGGGCATGGGAGGCAGAGGGGAGGTAGAGATAGGACTGCTGGCTGGGAACGGGCTGAGAGAGGAGGAGTGGGAGGGAGAGGGTGAGGAGGACAGGTAGGGTGAGTCCAGCCACGGAGAGGGAGAAGGGGAGGGAGGCTGCGGCCCGCGGGGGTACAGAGGAGGAAGGAGCTCGGTGAAGCCCAGCTCCAGGTTCTCGAAGCTGGGGTGGCGCTCGGAGAGGGCGGCTCTGGAGCCGGCGGGCTCGTCCACCGCAGCGTCGGGCGTAGAGCAGTACTCCTCGTGGTAGCTCATGGTGGGGCAGGGAGGAGAGTAGGTGGAGGGGTAGGGGGGCAAGTTGAAGCCCAGGCCTCGATCGTCAGAGACGGGGTCGCCCCTCACATGGAAGCCCCTGTCCATCCTGAGCTGACCCTCGGGACACACTGTCCCCCTGTCGAGAGGCAGGACAGACGGCCGGGACAGCAGAGGGTCCTCCTCTTTAAACAAGACTTCAGGGACGAACAAGAAGAAACAAATCACTGCACGTCCATAATAATACTGATTAGTAATAATACACATATGTTCGTGTTCATTTGTGTGTTTGTACATAAATGTCCATCGATACTGTGTTTTCCAGGTAAATCTAAACTTAGACCACGAAACTAATCTAAAATCAAAAATGCAGAAACATCAGCAGAGGAGAATGAGCTGAGACGGACGGACACTCACTGGGGAGATATTTGAAGCAGTGAGTGCTGCTTCTTTTCCTCTTCCCGTTGGAGACGTACAGACTGAGGGACACGGGCCGACTGACGGACAGGTCGCTGTAGGCCGGAACTCTCACGCACAGCAAACACTACGAGGACAAAGAGGCGCGGACACGTGACGGATTATTTACATTCATCAGATTTAAACTGCAGCTCGATCGGTGACGAAAAGTTGTGACATTGAAAATCACCTCGTTGCTGTTGTCACGGTCGACATGAGCCTCCTCCTCCCACTGCAGTTTACCATCTAATGGATGAGAAGGAGGGATTAAGGTCAAGAGGCATGTAGACACACACACACACACGAGTGAAATCTTGAAAAAGTAAAAGGCTAAGATATTTCTCCAACTAGACAACAGACATGTCTCCTCTGTGGACCATTACCTGTCCCTCTCTCCATGAAAAGGACCCTGGAGATCGGCAGGAAGTTTGTGCCACTCAGCAGAAGTTCCTCTCCGCCCTCCACGGAGCAGGAAGTGAGACTGACGGACTCGATGACGGGTAGCTCCTGGGCCGAACGCTGAGCTGAGGGAGGGAGAACCAGCAAATCAAATCAAAATCAAAATCCAGAATGTGCAGAGACAGAGACAGAGACAACGATGTGTTATCTGTCCGGGTTGTGTGAAGCTTTAATCCGAAAAACTCCATGTGACCAGGAACTCACAGCATTCGATGGGCAGCGAGGCAGCCTGCAGAGCCAGTACCCGTCCAGGCGGGGCTACAGGGGGCGCTAGATGGAGGTAGGTACGAAACACCAAACGAACACGCGTGTTCTTCCTGCCGACGTCCGTTTCCCCTTTTCTCAGCTCGATGTCTGAGTTCCTCAGCTTTAGGATCCCTGCACAGTCGATGCTACAACAACAAAAGATTTATTTATGCAAAATGTGTAAAAACACCTTTTCTACATTGTAAATTCTGTAAAGTAAAACTTTACATATCAAACACGTTATTTTTATGTAGAATCTTGTGAAATACTATTAATGGTAAGAGTAAAAATTCACATTATTTCCTTTTAAAAATCCTGTGAAGTTGCAGTATAAAGTACATAGTAGTATATAACGGAAAATGGTAGTGTCAGTATTTATCGTCTAAATATCCTTGAAATCTGAGCATAAAGCTGAATAACCTGTGAAAACCAGAACTGGTCTGGTGGTCGTGTGGAGGAAACACAGTGAACTGCGTCTCTTCTACTCACAGCGCGGTCATGTTGTTGTCAGGGTTGAGGGGGATGTCCAGCAGCTTGGTCCCGGCCTGAACGCTCTCGTGACTGGCAGTGCCCACCATCTTCCCTGTCACCCTGCACAGACAGACAGCTCAGTCACAAGTATGTTCTTAATGCACGAGTCCCCCGGCTCGGCTGACGATGACCACGTCCCATCCATGTACAGAATACTGTCGTGTTTTTATACGACACAGTGAGGTACCTGTGTATCTGATAGAAAGGATGCGGCCTGATGGATCTGTCGTCCGCTGTCCCCACGAAAACCTGAAGAGAGAGCGGTTTCCTCTCTGTGTATCCACACAGCTGTAGAGAGAGAGAGAGACGCGAGAGGTGACATCAAACTGTGACGACGACGACGAGGGTCAAAGGTCATGATCGACAGCCGAGATTAACTCATGATTGGTTGAGAGCAGGATACTGTGGCTCCGCCCCCCTGTCGTCACTGTTATCACATGTTTCAGAAGCTACGTTGATTTGTGCGTCACCTTGACGACAGGATGTCCCGTCGGCGTGGCCTTGACGGCTCCTCGGCTGCCCTCCGTCTCGTAGTGGGCTCTGTGGTGAGGACGCGGCTGCACCTCGATACGCAGCTCGTACTGGTCAAACTGGGACGGCAGCGGCCAGTCGAGTGGCGGCAACGCGTTGGTCCTAAAAAAAAAAAAAAATCCAGAGAATGACGGTTTGACTTGTGTGACCAATTTAAGGAGTAAATTGTGTGTGTGTGTGTGTGTGTCCAGACCTGAACAGGGGGCTTTGGGCGCTGGCTCGGGTCCGGGTCTGGCCCCAGGCCAGAGCTGGGGGCACAGAGAGGTAGTCCATGCCCAGAGGAGGGGGCTCTCTCCTGGGCTGCTGGGTCTCGGGCAGCGGGCAGTGCGAGCTGTGGCCTGGAGCCTGCTCCTGATCCACCTCCCTGGGAGACAACTGGAGGACGAGAGGTGACGTTCACCACTGAAATCAGAAGTTCACAGAATGATTCATATCTTATCACAGAACCGAACCAGCATCTTCACCTGTTCCAGCGACGTCTTCCTGGTTTTCTGTGGGATGCTGAGCTCGCAGCTGCTGGGCGGAGCTTGCGACTGGGGGTGGGAGTCCCCGCCCTCCAGGTTGCACCCCTGCAGTTCCTCTGAGTAGCTGCCCCTCCGCGAGGTACAGGGGGAGGCCAGGGGGGAGTTCCGGCGCTTTTTACCCCCGGGGGAAGTGGGCCTCGATGACGGCGAGAGCCCAAAATTGACGGAGGCCTCGTTGAGCTCCTCCTCCTCCACCAGCAGGGAGTCGCAGCTGGAGGCGGGGCTGAGCCAGCCGCGGGATGAGGGGCTGGAGGCGGGGCTGGGGCTGAGGGAGCCGGGGCATCTGTCACGGTAGCTGAAGGGGTCCAGCAGGGGGAGGTAGAGGCGCTCTCGGTCCCACCCACCTCCTCCGCCACCCATGTCCCAGTAGCTGGAAATGGTGGGTGCTGGGTCGTCTTCGGGCGAGATGGTGGTTATCTGGATGCTCGGACACTCGACCACACGAGACTCTGACACCTGAACAGAAGACGAGAGGGACGCTTTACCCTCTTGGCTATTTCTCTCAAATACTTTATAATCAAGTAATAATTTCCACCGAGGAGGTTTTGTTGGTTTGTACGAGTGACGTCTGAGTCTATCGTCAAAGAAACTAAGTATATTTAGCTTGGTTCTAAATCCAGAACTCTCCAGTTGTGAGTGATGCATCGATGCAGAGCAGCTGTGATGCTAGAGATAAAGTTTTAACGGGATGGAGGAAGCGGTGCAGCGACCGCAGCTCAGCTCACCTCATTGTTTGCAGTTAATGGGGCAAAATGTGCAAAATATGCAGAATGGTCCATAAACTCTTTTTTTTTTCCGCTCAGCGTAATAAACCAACAGGGTTTTTTTGTAAACAGGTCGTCTCACCTGCACAGAGCGAGCTGGCAGGCTCTCGTAGGTCCCGCTGAACTCTCTGACCGCGGCCCGGCGTGGAGGCGGCGAGTGCATCCCAGCCCGCTGACTGGCTGAGGGGGGCGAGCTGGGGATGCTGATGGAGTGCACAGCGTGAGTGGCAGCCGAGTGGTTGTCCGTAACTGAAAAATAAACAACGCAGACATGAAAACATGATTTAAAATAGTTAAAATCAATCGCTGCCTATGTTTATTTCCCTGATATTCACCTTTACTTCCACGTGGGAGCAATTTATTTTCTGGCTGCCCCACAAATCTTTTTTCTCCTCGAACACACTTTTTGTTTCTGGGGTCACGTGACCTCACGTTGATGTTTTTCCAGAACCGCACCATGACGGTTTAACTCTACTATTGTTTTATATCTGGCACCGAAAAGAGACTCATTAGATGCCCATCAAAATATTGTAAACACAATTTGCGGTAAGTAAAGACTCATTTCTCGATCATCAACGAATCCATTTTCCTTGATTCACTGCAGTGTAATTGTTTGCATGTGGCCGAGACATGCAACTGGAGCTTTTTCTGAGGAAGTGAGTTTGCATCTTTCAGTCAGGAATGACGATCTTTGTCACTTTTAACTTTAAGTATTTGAATAGTTGGACTTTTTGGGGCAAATCTGCGTATTTGCTTTTGTTGTGAGACGTCAGATGAGGTGATCGATATCGCTCTCATGTCTGTGAACATGAAGCCGGAGCCTAGAACCGAGGGGAAACCCTTAGCCGGGTTCTTTCCAAAGGTGAGTCGGCCTTATTTTGAATGATGTGAATATTAAAGGACCAGTGTGTAGAAGTTACACTGATCTATCGGCAGAAGTGAAATATAAGATTCATTCATCGATATCGTTTTCATCTTTAAATAACCTCTTAAAATCTAGTTGATATTTAAATGTGTGTATATACATCTAATGTGTGTGTCCATAAGAAAGTCATCATGGGGTGGTGACATGTATGTGGCATGTGACATACATGTCGTGACCCAACAAGTAAATAACAAAACAAGATAACTTCTTCAAATCTGCTCAGAAATAATAAAAGTGATGATAAGATGAAGGAGGAATGTTCCATAGACTCCCACTCGTATGGCAACAATTCACCGAATGCACCTTAAACACTTTTTAACTTTTAATTCTGAACAAATCATGAAGCAAACTCTGGCCTCCCTGATCCAAACCCGATGCCAAAAAGAATCACGAAACCAAACTCTGCCGCCGGTCTTGACTGTGATGAAGAAATCACACTAAGCTAAACAAACAACCAAACAACCACCAGGAACACGACCGCGGTCCTCACCACAACATTTCCTCAGCGTGGAGCGGTCGACCTCCGCACGGAGCCAAACGGTAGTTACTCTCTAATGAGCGAGGCTCCGGCCGATCATTGTTGAAATGGCAACGGGCCACACAGGCAACTTTTTGGGCAACACGGACACACAACGGCAGAAGCCAACAAACTAAGACTTGGGGTGAAAACTCTCTTCAAATGTTTCCTGGCAAAAAAGATATTTCCAAGTGATTAAAGCTGCAGCGCTGAGGCAACTCCTCCGCTGGTGGACGACTTTCACTTAAAAACAGAGATTTAGATGATTGTGCACTGACCAGCGGAGCAGTTCATGAGCCAAGACAAGTTACCTTAACACTAAGTGAACTCAATAAAAGCTGATCTGAAGTCGAACACATCGAGTACACGTTAAATATTTTATTACGTGTCCTGAGCTGAACCTCACAAAAACACAGAGGGAGGCAAAATGAATCTGAGGCACTGTGAGATAATCCCACTGTCTTTGGATACGATAACGAACCTGAGGAGTGCATCATACATACCAGTGGTGAAAAGAAATCACAGATGTGCAGTTTGTTTGGTGTTGGATCCTATTAAAGATACCTGCGCCAAGGAGGTTATGTTTTCACCCCCATCCATTTGTTTTATGGTATTTTTGTGTGTTTATGACCAAGATTACACATTAAGAACCAACTGTATGTCCACAAGATGCCGTGTAATTATTTATATGTATGTATTATATATATATATAGTATAGATCAGGGAAGGACCCATTTAATTTAGCTGCAGATCAGGATCACGAGATTGGACGTCTTTCAATATTTCCCTTGATTTTTCAGAGAATCTTTCACGGGTCTTGATTTAAAAAAACAATCCGACATGTTTATGAGACTGATATTTTTGAGAGTTTCCAGATCCAGATAAAAAAACCTGGATCTGGTGAATTTAAATGTGGTTTCATGCCGGGTCTGTTGGGCCTCGGTGGAGGTATGAACTCTACTGAGTGTTTTTCTAGTTTTCAAAATGTAGATGGTGATTGATGTGATGGAATTAAATTAACCTGGAGGTTAGGAAACCCCCCCGAGGGATCAAGTGATGAAGGGATAATTAAAAGGCTGTAAAATAAAATAAAAACCTGCTCCAATCCTTCATCTTTGCTCATTTTACCTCCTTATCTCCTCTTCTACCAGTTTCTGAAAGGATCATTTAAATATAATTTAAAAGCACGGAGCAGCAGAGGATTGAACGTTTTTCTGGATCGTGTCACTTTCCTAAAAGAAGCCTCGTCCACTCAAGAGAGAGGACTTGTGTTCAAGACGAACGTTTATATAATTCAGAGACAAGCGCTTCAGTCACAAATGGATGAATGACAGAGATTTAATTTTACGAATAAATGAATTTTGTTTGTGTCAGCGAACAGTTTCTTACCTTGTTGAGCGACTAACATATTCATCTATGTCCTGATTTGAGTCTCTCACATAAATTAATGCAAGAAATCTTCAGGGATAATGAAACGATCGTGATTAAAAAACATTTTCTTCCTATAATCTCTTCCTCGTTTTCATTTCTGACGCATTAAACACTCTTGGGCCACTACTGACCTTATAAAGCCGATTGTGTACGAACCACGACATGAAACACATTTTGTTTTTGTCTTGGTTGTTTTATAATTCAGTGTTTCTGCAATAAATTACATTCGTTAAGTTGCCAATTGTTTTTTTGTTTTTTTTGAGCCGCAACAATTTCTGACCTCATGTTGCGTTCATGAGCTGAACATTCAATTATTTCCACTCAGGAAGATTTACAGACTTTAAATTAGTGGAAATGTTAAATGTTACATGAATATATGGAGAACAGAGGCCGGGGTCGTAAATCTAAGAGTCAGGTGACATGATACAAAACAAAAACTAACTTCTGTGGAGGTTTATAATCTGAAAAAGTTAAAAAATTAGTTAGTAAGTGATCTTGTTTCTCCTGCTATTCTTTTGCATGCTTTGGGTGTGGTGATATAAATGTGTGCCAGTGTGGGTGGGAAACTAACGGGGGACTGGATGTGAGGACAGGAGGTGTGTGTGTGTGTGTGTGTGTGTGTGTGTGTGTGTGTGTGTGTGTGTGTGTGTGTGTGTGTGTGTGTGTGTGTCTCTGTGTGTGTGTGTGTATTGAAAAATATGGGAGATGGAGGTTGTGAGTATGCGGTGCACATTCAGTACACACAGTACACAGAGGTTGAGGTTCCTACCCAGATGGCAGCTGTTAACTCTACTCACACGCACAGCTGATTGGAAACACATTGAGTCTGGGGCCGCACACACACACACACACACACACACACGCACACACACGCACTAATAGGAATAGAGAATATGCACACGGTAAGATGCATACCAAACACACAAAACAAACACACAATAAAAATATACTTGTGCTCACATTCTTACAAAATCGAGAGGCACAGACACATGCAAGTTCCAACACACACACGCACACACACATGCATGAACACACACACACACAGACACACACACACTTCAGAGGACATTACATTACTGTGATTTCCTGGAGACTTGCTCTAACATTAACCCCAGCCTAAACCTGAACTTAAACCAAATCTTAACCTAAACCTAAAGATAAAACTTAACCTAACCATGCCCTAAACCTAAACCTCAACCTAGACATGAACTTAAACCCTAATGCTTCATCTAACCCTTCAGATAAACCTAATCTTAACCTAAACCTAATCTTAACCTAACCTAAACCTAACTTTGCCCTAAACCTGAACCTCAACCTAACCTATACTTAACATTAACTTAATTATCAAATCAAAACCAAAACCTAACATATACTTAATGTGAACTAATTAAACTAACCTCAACCTTAACTTAAACCTAACCTTAAACCCTTAACCTAAATCTAGACTTAACCTAACACACACACACACACACACACACACACCAGATAAAGGCCCTCATTACAACAAATACAACACACACACTCATACAGAAGTTTCCTCTCTCACACACACACACACACATGCATCTCTGGTAGAGTTGAGTCTAACCCAGGCTGCTGCTGCTGTTGTCGGGCTCCAGGCGCAGCAGGGAGCTCTCAGCCTCCTCCGCGGGACCGGAGCTCTCCGGCTCGGCTGCGCGCACCGGCGACGGCCCCTGGCTCTGCCGCGGCGGTGGATCCTCCTCGAACACCAACTTGAACTCGAACTCGCCCTCCTCCCAGCCAGAGCCCGGCGCGGCCCCCATCGCCTTCCGGCAGCAGAAGGACAGGACCCAGAGACACTGACACAATCTTATCTGCTTCTTTCAAACTGCGGCTTTAAGCGTCTGCGCGTAAAACAACGAGTATCCAAGACTTTGTCCTATGCGCGCGTCATTGCGCAAAGATCTGTCCTCTTGGAAGAAACTTATCCACGCTGCTTCCCCACGATGAGCACTTCTCCTTCACTCTTTGAAACTTTTTCCCCCCCAGACTTGATGCCTTGCAGTTTCCAAAAACCAAATCTTCGCTCACAGGGTCTCATCTCTCAACATGTTTCCCACAAGGAATCTGCTCCTTTCCTTCCCTTCTGCCTCCATCGTCATCCCATACAACTTCTCCCTCCTCTTCCAAGACAGAGAAGGAGGAAAAAAAAAAAAAAGTTTATCAAATATTTTTTGTCGTCCTTTACCCTTAATTGCCTTTGGGTGGGTTTCCCAGCTCCAGTTGGTCCGTTCCTCATTCCCCATAGGATCTTAAGCCTGTCAGTCATGTCCCCTCCACCCACCCTCTTCATCCCCATCTCCTCCTCTCCCTCTCTCGCTCCTCTGCCCCCTCCTCACTCACTCACTCTGGAGGTTTCACTTCCAGCAATTTAACATTTACTTAAAGCACCAGAACTCCTGCAAACTGTTTTTTTTTTTTTTTTTTTAATCCAAATTTCACCTTATTTTCATCATCTCATCATTTCCTGGTGTTTTCTCACCGGAATCCCGTTTGTTCCCACTTCATCCTCACTATCAGACACTTTCAAGCCCAAAACACTGTGATTATTATTCCAATCATGAGCAGGACTCATGGCAGGCGGCTCACCGTCCCCTAAACCCTTCCATTGTGGGCCGGCTGCATGGCCGCCGCCGGGGCTGTGATGTTCACTGTCAGTTAGTGCACATAAGAGGGTCTACTTCCTGTGGCGATGAACACATTACCCTCCTTTTTTTTGTCTGTCACTGTTCCCTCGCCTCCCCCTCTCTTCTTCTTCTTTTTCCCTTTTTTTTCCCTTTACCCCACTCCTCCTTCCTCTCGTCTCCTCCTCGTCCCTCCTTCTTCTTCACTCTCCCCTCCTTCCTTCTCTCCTCACCGCAGATCTGTTTCTCATTATCCTCTGCAGTCTGCTCTCTGTCTGAGTCAGGAGACGAAAAACTTAAATAAACACACTCTCTCTCCGGCTCTCTCCGCCTCAGTCCAGCTCCTTATTCCTCCTCCTACACCCCCTCCTCTTCTCACGTCTCTCCCCCTCTATCTTCCTTTCCTCCTCTGGTTCTCACAACCGTCGTACTGGAGAGTAACTGGGGGCCTGTTTCACTCTCCCTGTCGTCCTCCTGGGGTTGTGTGGGCAGGCCCTGGGTCCTGGACTGATCTCAAGATGTTACAGTCTGGTTGGGGAGAGGACAAAGTGCAACCAGCCGGGATGACGCAAGGGTTTAAACCCAAAACAAGACTTGACGAACCCGTCACCACCTCCGTCACTAAATCCCAAAATGACATGATTAGATTAGAACCTATTCAGGGAGTGAAGGATGTTTAAATTATGATATGCTGGTGGTTAAAAAAACAATTTTTTGTGGGGGCCACCCCTCCGCCTTTAGTGTGCTGTTAGTTATGATTATTATCCGACAACTTAACGTCCACGAACGTGAAGGTTTCAGTTTGCTTCAAACAAAGTCTCGGATCATTGAACTTCCCACATGTTGGATCTAAAGAGTTTTGTGACTTTGCGTGCAGGGTTTGAACTTCACACAACTTCTTCTGTCAGCTCTTGTGTTTGAACACAATAGGAAAACCTCAGATTCAGTAGATTCACCTGTGCGTTGGTTTTCTGCAGGTTCGCCGGGTTCCTCCGCAGTCCTACTGTAATATAAGATCGAGAGGGAATGTACATTTTCATATAGTGCACCACAGGGAGCGGCAGTGTGCAGCCATGTTGTTCTGATGTCCGAGGACTTTGTATTTGCAGATACAAGTAAAGCAGGGATGTTAAACTTAAGTCTCTTCGTGTCCAAGTGTTAAACGCAGAGTTAATGTTGATGCAAATGCAGCTTATGAGAGAAATCTACATCTGAAAAAAACAAAAGTCAAAACACCAAATTGGAAAAAAGCTTCTAAAAATATACATGAGAGCTCAGTTTCTAAATCTTTGCTCCTCCGTCCCCTCCAGCACACCTCATCGTTTACCGTCACACCGGTGTATTTAAATAAAACGGTGATTTCTGCGCTGCCGCTTTGAGACTTTGATTAAACCACTGTTTTGAATTTTCATATTTCAAATCACAGTGGTCTGACAAATAGCACATGTTGGTCGCAAACATCTGCAGCCCA
Organism: Paralichthys olivaceus; assembly: GCF_024713975.1. NCBI lineage: Eukaryota > Metazoa > Chordata > Actinopteri > Pleuronectiformes > Paralichthyidae > Paralichthys > Paralichthys olivaceus. The sequence continues at coordinate 2,374,550 of NC_091108.1, read as the reverse complement.
TTACGCGATAGGTCAGAACAAACCATAGCAAAGAAAGTTGGAGGTGACAGAAAGTTGGCGGCCCGCAGTCGTGTATGTGCAGACATATACGAGGTTGTTTTGGAAAAGTCAAGTTTCCTCTTCCACACTTGAACGTGAGGTCGGATCCATCCGCTCTGCTTTCAAAACATCTTTGGGTGTGAATGGTGTTGGCTTTGGCAGGATGGAGGGTGAGAGGAGCAGGACTCGCTCTCAGGTTTAGCCGCTTTCGTCTGCATCAGAATCAGAATCAGGTTTATTTGGCCGAGTGAGCACACAAAAAGGAATCTGGTTCCGACTGATGGTGACGCTCTAATGGAACAGACAATATACAGATACAAATACAATACCCGTCAAATATCCACAGATACGCAGATACTTACCTAAACTTTGCTAGTATTCGTGTGCAGGCACCAAGGACAAAGATGGCCGACACGTACGAACGCTGCCATCCGGTGCATTTGGCCGCCAGAGTCTGCACAGTGGCGATAAGGGGGCGGGGCAGAGGCCCCGTCGATACACGCACTCGACCAATCGTGATTCAGTCTCAGACGATTTTTAACCACGAACAATTGAAACCAAACTTCCAGGAAAAAAAGACTTGAGCAAAACACCAGTGTGATAAGAGCTAACGCGACAGAAATGGTTCGGTCCACTTGGGCTCCTCCGGTCTCTTTTGCCCAGGGGCCCCTGAAGTCTCTTGAGACGCTCCTGTCAGCTGATCGTGAGGCTGATTGCAAGCAGATAGAAGCTTTTCCTGTGGTGCACGAGGCTCTGTAGCGCCCACTAGAGGAGAGGGGTGGGAAAAGGTTGTGTGATTTCCTGGTTCTTGTGGAAAACAAATACAAAAGTATTTCATGATGTTGTTTAAGTTGTTTAAGGTGGAGCTGCAACTGTTCCAGTGAAACCTCCTGCTATTGGATGAACTTAATGTTGAACCTGATAAACAAAGTGCATGCTGGTACTAGAAATGGAGAGTCCTGTGGAGGTTGTGAAGCCGCAGCGGTGAACGTCCCAGTAAACTGTTTAAAAGGACTGCTGCGATGTGATGGATGAGTGCAACACAGAAGAAGAACTCAGGTTCACGAGAGGAGGCGAGCAGAGAGATGTGGATCCTCGAGGATGTGTTGCCCTCATGTGGTGAGAAGAAAACACAGGATCTGTTTTTCATCAGAGGACACGAGGAGGAAATGTTTCCTAACTTGATCTCTGACGATGATCTGAATCAGAGATGAATGTAGTTTGTTTCACTGACTGATTGAATCTTAATATTTTGTGGTGCATGTGGAATATGTAATATTGTTATCGTGGTAAACGTTACCTGATGAATGTATGATGTGTATACTTGATGTTCAGACATTTTACAAACACATATGAACGGAGGAATATTTGATAAATTGATCTGAAGTATTTCAGGAATAAAAAAGGTTTTTGTTTCCCCCCAAAAACTTATTTGGCAAAGCAAATGTAAAAATGTTATACGAGGCAATTTAATATTCAACCTAATGATGGTGTGTGATGAACGTTTTTACACTTTATTCTTACAGCAAACATGAGGATGAAGGTGACCTCTCTGGGTTTTTCCTAATTTCTCCACTTCCTTCAGGAAACCAACATTCCTGTCAGTGTCAGAGGCTTGTGTGAACGAGTGAATGGGAGTTTTTACGAGTTTACACGAGTTTACACTCATGCCGCCTGCACCTATAAGACACAGTTGTGAATTGAGCTTGTGCAAACACCTGAATCACTTTTCCTCTCCTTCTCGTTACGCAACAAGGATCGACTCACGCAATGAAAAGTGCCTCAGGACAAAAATATCCATCTTTATGTGACATTGTGGGACAGGTTTAAAAAAAAAGGATGCAATGTTTATTGACAAAAGACCATCACATGGTCATTATATTTAAAACACATATATATATATGTTTCAGAGCAGATATTTATTCTACAGGAAGTTCATATTTGGACAACAATAGATGAGTAGTTCAGAGAGGGAGAGGACACACCTCTGTCCCTCCCTCACCCACAGGCAGCATGTTGCAGCCTGTGACACAGGACATGATTCACTTTATTATGGACTGAGATAACAGACGCTGTGAGAGACGGACAGAGCGACATCTGGATATTTAAATCTCACACAAACCAAAGAAGACAGACATTGCACTCAGGTCGGTCATTCTTAAACTTGAAAACTCTCAACTCATTTATTTGTCTTCGTTTTCTCTGCGAGATTTCACTCACATCTTTTCCTCCCTCCTCTTCTCCCCTTCTCTCTTTTTCCATCTCAGAACAATAATTTACTTTTCTGGACGTGATTATTTACATATGGCAGATTTATTACAAACCCGTGACTCGTCATTTGAATACCTGTGGACTGTGAGCTAATCCACTGCCATCACTGTCCTGGCAGGAGCGAGTGTTTCGCAGAGTTGTGGTGTCGTCCAGTTTTGTTTTGTAGCTGACTAATTGCTCTAAATCATCAAAAACAGCTTTGCGGCAGTTTCCAGTGAAAATAATTTGTCTGTATTTCTATTTCTCAGTTTCTATTGCGTTTATTTTTCTGAGTTTTTCGTCTAAACTAAAAATTACCGATGTTATATACAATAAAATGCTTTAACAATATGTGCTCTGTCATAAACTGTGCGATTTTTCATCTCCTGACCGATTGTGTAGACGTATCTTGATTGGAAAGATCTTTGAATTGTTTCTGACACAGTGTTTTCCTCGGACAGCATCAGTGCGTTGCTATGACTGAGCTCTCGGTTGCATTTCTTGCCTGTGTTGTAAGTCAGGCTTTGATTGATTGTGTTTACTCGTCCACTCTCATATGAAGCCGTCAGGGGAAAATAAACAGCCGGCTTCAGCGGGACCAGAGCAAGGACATTATGGCATAATCAGGAAGTAAGGACTTGACGTTGTTTTGTGCAGATATACGTGAAAGCGACCATTTTTAGAACCGATGACGTCCTCTCTGCATTGCTCATCTTAAATATTATCAGGGACACACACAGACGTGACCTCTGTGTTCTGTGGAACTGGTTTTCAAGTGGAAAGACAACGAGAGAGATCATATGATATGATCGGCTACATTTTCTCTTAACCGGGTAAATGTTCTGTCCTTTTCTAATTCTAGTGTTTTAATGTACAGTTTTGCTCAAACAGTACATCTATGTGCAGCCACTTTCCCCGTCATACATCACGCACACTGTCAGCCTGACTGCAATGTGGGGTTAGGAAGAGATGGAACCAACGACCTCCTGGTTAGTGAACGACCTGAAAGACGTTGTTTATCTGTTAATTAAGGGATTTTACGAGGAAAAACTACTGAAAAGTTTCCCACCAAACCTGGTGGAAGGATGTGGCGTCTGTCCAGGACAAAGCAATTCATGTTTGGTCCGGATCTGCATCAGGGAGCGGGTGTATGATCTTTGAGTTCGCGTGTTTAGAGGGTGTGTTTTTTTCCGAGGGAATATAACTCATGGATCAGGACTCATTGGATTCAGAGGACTGATATCTAAGAGTGTGTGCAACGTGGGGCAGCTTGATTGAATTCAGAGGGTCTCTCGGGCCTCGGTGAAGGTGTGAACTCAACAGATTGTCATTCAAGTTAAGTGTGGACACTTTTTACTCGTATAGTTCAGAAACCCATGGATGGTGGTGAAACCCAGACTTTGTGCAAATATAAAGATGCACCTAGAAATCGACAAAAGACAATGCATTTAGAAATGTTCTGTCACATTCCTTTCTTGTACTTTCATTTTTTCTTTCATGAATAATTGTGAAACCTCCAATAAGCAGACGTCTCGAGGGCAAAGAACGACTGTGTTGAAATCCTGCTCTCGTACATGTTTTAGCACGCTGCCTCGTCCACTGAGCTGCACAGTTTGCTACAGGGTGTGAATACTTTAGAGGCTGAGTCAGGACGAGACACCCTCCGTCTCTAAATCACTCGTGCTCATCTCGCAAACAAATGTTTTCGTCATCTACTGCTGCAAAATGTTGCCCAGAACAAAAAAAGTGTCCCAGCTCATAAACCTTTTATTAATGCTCCCTCATCAGATAAGTACCGAAGTAAAGTAATCCGACAGTACTGCGGTAAAACTGGCAACTACAGATGAACATGTTGTCTCTCGTCCTCAGGATCAAAAGTCTTCCATCATGAGTAACAATCAGACTGGTCCAGCTGTGGGAGACTCGAACCTTGAGGACGACAGCGTCGTGAGCAACGACTTCTCCACGTCCTTCGGTGCCATCATCCTCGGCCTGGTCTGCCTCCTGGGCGTCCCTGGCAACTTCTTCATCGTCTGGAGCATCCTGGCGCGCATCCGACAACGCTCAGTCACCACCATCCTCATCCTCAACCTGGCGTGTGCCGACGGCTTCCTCATGATCCTCACCATCTTCTTCATCGTCTACCTGGCCAAGCAGACGTGGGTCTTCGGTAACGCGTTGTGCAAAGGCCTGTTCTACCTGTGCAACTCCAACATGTACGCGTCCATCTTCCTGATCACGCTGATGAGCGTGCACAGGATGGTGGCGGTGGTGTTTCCGATGAAACTGCCCTCCGTGGCCAGCAAGAAGATTGTGAGGAGGGTGATCGTGACCATGTGGGTGATGGTGCTGCTCATTGCCCTTCCCTCGCTGGTGTTTCGGGACGTAAGAGAAGACAATAACGAGAGGAACACAACGAGAAGGGTTTGTGCGCCCAATCACACCCTTCCTCGACATGTAAGTAAAGACAGACCTGCTGCTAACAGTTAAATTTACCTCCAACAGGGAGGACATGTTTTCACCCGTGTCTGCAGGCCGAGAAAGAACCCTTTGAATTTTGTTTTAAATCACTTTTCTTAAAAATTGCACATTTTCCCAGAAACTGATTTATGGATCTTGATAGAAAGAAATTGAGGCATCTTCAGGGGACTGATATCTCTGAGTGTGTTCACTTCTCTGAGGATCCACATGAGGATTCAGGCGTCTTTAGTGGAAAACATTTTTGGCATGGATCCAGACAAAGAGGCAGACCCAGGAAGTGTTTTATCACTTTCTTAAACATGACAGGACGGGGCCTTTGGTGGAGGACTGCATACGCTACTCAGCACCATTTTAGTTGTTAGCTCAAAAAACCCTAAACAGTTTCCAAAAACCAAAGGCTCAGAACGGACAAAGAGCTCAGTCAAGAAATTCCTCTGAGCAAAGAGCATCTGCACGATGTAATTGAATCTGGTGCAGAGATGTGCAACTTGGTCTGCTGCCATGTAAGAGACAGAAAACTAGATCATCCCTCCTGCGGTTGTGCCTCCGCCAGCACCGCAACAGTTTCAGTCTGAGGTCTGGAAATTTGTGCCAATTGTGCCATGATTCTCTTGTTGTGTTGTGAAGATGACACGTTCACGAAGCAGGAGGACGTTTCACAAAGTCACAGTGACCTTGACCTTTGACATTCGACCCTCAAAATCTAATTGAAGATATTACCTCAAGGATATTGTGTTACCAGTTACTGCTCCGGTTTGGTGGAAACACACAGATATGTGTGAATTCCGCAGAACAAATAGTCTCCTCCCCTGTGTCGGGATGATCAGAACATGTCAGAAGAATTTAAACTTCCATTGTTTTGTCTGATCAAAAGATTTCCAGTTTTCAGAAGCAGCAAACCCTCTGAACCGAGGAGCTGGAAACTCCTTTCGTCTTGTTCCACCTTGTTTTGACTGATTCATTCATGTCGGCTGAATCCCACGTGACCATCACTTTTCTTTTTCCGTCTTCTGTGTGTAGGTGCGTTTTCAGTACGCCTTTGAGACGGTGACAGGATTCATTCTTCCTTACGCCATCATCATAACCTGCTATGTTCTCATCCTGCGGCGCCTGAGGCAGACCAAGTTCCAGAGGAAGATCCGCAGCGAGAAACTCATCCTGGCCATCGTGGTGATGTTCGGCGCTTTCTGGCTGCCGTACCACGTCATCAACATGCTGCAGGTGAGTGAGTTCGCTTTATCACGTGAGAATCACGTTTCTGCCTCTCAAGCAGGGATTGAATGAACTCGGCGTTTTGTTTTGTTCAAGGTGGCAGCTCAGTGGTACCCAGAGGATTCACCCACAAGAGAGATGTGAGTATTTGTTTGTTCAGTCGTCACGGCAGAACTAAAAAAGACTAATAACAGTGTGAGGTTATTAACGTGTGTGTTAATCTCTGTGTGTGTTTGCAGATTGGACCACATCACTCAGTCGAGTCGAGCCGTCACTTCAGCGTTGGCCTTCATCAGCAGCTGCGCCAACCCCGTCCTCTACACCTTCGCTGGGAAGTCCTACATCAAGAAGAACGGCTTCACCTTCATGGCGAAGCTCTTCGAGGGAGTGACGTCGGACCAATCGGGGAAAAAAAATGAGGTCGAGACTCAAAACTGTGTTTATACACTAGATTCCAAATGAACAGGTATCGTTGTTTTGTAGATAGAATGTGTTGAATCTTAAGAATCGTGTTTAATTTGTATTGTTTATTTTTACATTTTGTGGCAGTTAGAGTATAATTTTCTATAATGTTATATATATATATATATATGATAGCTAGAACGTACAATTTGCTGATGCACTTGAGGGAGAAAATGCAATGTGACAACAAATTCTTAACTTCACTAAGACCTTTCTTCAGGACCCTCCGTTAATCTTAAATATTTCATGAATGGTTTAGAAAACTGTTTTGTGCAGCAATAATATTAGTTTCCAGACATTTTATTTTACTGTGTTTTACTATATCATCATTTGTTTATGCTGCAGCCTCCACCGGTGCTTTAGTTATGAACAAATGAATGAAAACTTTATTTGCTGGCTCAGTGCTGCACGTTTGTTTTAGACCAGAGATCATTGAACCACTTGTGAGCTGAGTTCATCACAGCTCACTAAAGAAATCAGTATTAATTAGATCTGGTAAGTTTCAAAATAATGGGAAACTTCACAGGGGCAAGCATTTAGTTTTTAAATCTCGCATTTTATTTACCATGACTTTCATCTTTTTAACGGCACGCTTTGGTTTCACGTTACTTTTCGTAACGTAATCTTGCACTTCTTTTGTTCATCGTTAACTTTAAAAAGCACTGAAGCATGACTTGTTCGTACCCCAATTACCAGGAAACATCATGTGAATAAACATTTCTTTTTTACTTGTTTGAGATCATTTCTTATATCGTTGTATACACGTCTGTCACCAGATGTCCAGCTCTGCATGTCACAATGTTTCCCACTAAATAGATTTATACCGTCGGCAAACTTGATCTCCACGTTACAACCTGTGAGCTGCAAATTAAATGAAAACACTGCAGTTTAAAACACTTTTCTTTATTTGAGAGCAACGGCACAGTTTATACAAAATTACAAGCATATGTTGACCTACAACTGGGACAGTAGAAATATTTAGCTTAGTTTCACCTTTAAATTACAAAAACGAGGCGATCCAGCATTTATCCATCGTTCCCATTACCTGGAAGAAGAACAGGAGAAATTATTAAGCTGATTTTAAAAGGGTGTCAAATTCTATTTAGTCAAGAAAGGCCTGAATTTAAATAAATGACAGAGGGCAGCTCTTGTGATCCTTGTACACCAACATAACATGCAGCAGGTCTTAGAATCATGTTCGACTTCACGCGTCGTTAAACTGTAGAAGACGACCACCGGTACTGACCTCATCTCATCAGCTCGTCCAGGTCGGGGCTCTGAAATCATAAAAACAAAATGAGCTCCGTTAGTCTCAACGTGCAACGAAAATAAAACACGGGCAGCATCTGTTCCGTCAAACCCATCAGTGCAGTAAAGAGTATAATCATGAGCTTCAGGTGAAACACGGACTGCAGATCATCATTGGAGTTTGACTGAGCTAAATGGTTGAGGAGAGTTCATTTACTCGGGTGCTGTGCTCAGTTACAAGGTTCTGTATTTCAGTTAAGTACAAGTATTGTAAAGTTCCTTAGTTTTTTACGTTTGGGTCACAGCTCCAAATAAGACCAGGGAGGAAATGAGCTGATGTAACCAGTTAGTGACGCACGTGTGAACCAATCAATCAAATTTAGATTAAAACTAAACAGGACCACTCACTAAACGGAGAAACACGTGGGATGCGATGTTTGGGATGAAACCAGGGGTTTAGAAGAAAAGGATCGAGCTTGTGTTTCAGCTCAGTGACCTGCTCCCTCCAGGAAACACTGAAACATGTAAATCATTTAAAATTATCTAATAACAAAACCAGATTCAAACCACAACACGTGAGCCTCGGTAGAGATGATGATAATAATAAAGATAATCTGATTATTAGAAATGTTCCCTCACTCAGACGCAGTTTTACTTCTCATGAGTGAAACAACCACGAGGTCTGAAGCGTGGAGGCGAACAATGGAGATCAGAGCCACAACCACAACAAACACACACTTAACACACAGACAAACACACACCAATCACATGTGACACGAACCTGAGGGCCGCTGATCGAAGACGAACAGAACATGTTCGATTCCTCCGCAGAAACACGCTCGACCTCCGTCACCGCAACGAGGAAGAGAGAGAGAGAGTTAATGGAGCCGAGCCGCAATTTATCTGCTGATCGAAACCACGTGTCTGCCGCTGTCCTCCGTCACAACCTGCAACTTCCGGGTCTGCTGCACTATAAAAATACTGCACACGTGACCAGCAGAGGATTTTATCTTTATTATATTTATTATATCTCACTGATGTTCAAATAAACCTCCTGTTATTATAATATGTGTCAGTATAATAAGACACGTTCTCAAAATATCATTATTAAGACTTAGTTTATCATTATTATGATTTAATCTCTTATTATTATGACCTAATATTTCATTATTATGACTTAGTTTCTCATTATTATGACTTAATATCTCATTATTATGACTTAGTTTCTCATTATTATGACTTAGTTTATCATTATTATGACTTAATATCTCATTATTATGACTTAGTTTCTCATTATTATGACTTAATCTCGTATTATTATGACCTAATATCTCATTATTATGACTTAGTTTATCATTATTATGACTTAGTTTACCATTATTAAGACTTAATATCTAATTAATATGACTTAGTTTATCATTATTATGACTTAGTTTACCATTATTAAGACTTAATATCTAATTAATATGACTTAGTTTATCATTATTATGACTTAGTTTATCATTATTATGACTTAGTTTATCATTATTATGACTTAATATCTCATTATTATGACTTAGTTTATCATTATTATGACTTAGTTTACCATTATTAAGACTTAATATCTCATTATTGTGACTTAGTTTATCATTATTATGACTTAATCTCTTATTATTATGACCTAATATCTCATTATTACGACTTAGTTTATCATTATTATGACTTAGTTTATCATTATTATGACTTAGTTTATCATTAATATGATTTAATATCTCATTATTGTGACTTAGTTTATCATTATTATGACTTATTTTATCATTATTATGACTTAACCTCTTATTATTATGACCTAATATCTCAGTATTATGACTTATGACACAACATTTATCTGTGGAGCTTAACTTGATGGTTGTGCAGCTTCCTGTGAGTTTGACCGGCACCTTGACATCCCAACAATGCTCCGGCGGTCGCCTGGTAAGAATAGCTCCCTGCACAGGTCCTGGCCTCTGCAGGCGGGTACAGAGCGTTAGAGGTGACTGTGTTCAGTGGAGAGTACGTTTGGACCAGCGGAGAAGTGGGCAACAACGCAGCAGCACGTCCATTTAAATTCTCCAACACTTCTGAACAAGGAGGATGATGAGAACAACGGATCTTCTCTTCATCACCATCAGCCATAATGTGTCCTTCATCGGTAAGATATATTCTGTTTGACCGCTCTTATTAAATAGTAGTGATGTTATTTCATCCCTTCGCTTCTACTGTGTTGTTAGTCATTTTATATTTGTGTCTAATTCAGAATAATAAAGGTTTACTTCTATAGCACTTATCTAAACAAGGGAATAAAACAAGTATTAAAAACAAATGACATCCATTAAAACCAGTTTAAATCTGTCTTTCCATCCAAAAACATGATTTAAACAACAATTTAAAATCAGATGATTTTAACTATACTAGTGTTGGTTGGATCTTAGTTTACGTCTCGGAGCACAGGAAGTTAGTCGCTCTGTAATATAACCTGGTCCCTTTGAAAGTTATTTAAAGAATCTTAAAATCAATCCTAAATTTAACTGGCTCGCTGATTGAATAGAACGTCTGCAGTCGTATCATATCGTTTGCAGACGTCCAGACGTGAGACGACAAATGCATGAATAACATTTTTTTCAAGGGCAGGAAAAGACAGAGCTGATTTGATTTTGGTATAATAAAAAGATATAATAGCTTGAAAATTCAGTGTATTCTGAATTTTGTGAGTAGTTTTATATGAATATATTCTTGTTTGAAAGCTGCTGCACAAACAAGGTTTACTCTAAATTTTTCCAGTTTTATAACATAAATTTCCTTTTACCCATTTTGCCAGTTGTGTTATATTCAGCATCATGATACTTCTTCCTTAATTACGTTTATGACTTTCTTTCAAGGTTTTCACACGTCTTGAAAAACCAGTAGATTACGAGACATTATCACTGACCTCATTATATTGTTTGTTACTTGATCGTCGCTTTTCTATTTCAGGCAAAACCTGGTGGGTGCTGATGCTGGTTCTACGTGCTCTCTCCGTCCTGCTGGCCGGTTTCACTCTCTTCAGCGACGAGCAGGAGAGATTCATCTGTAACACCATCCAACCAGGCTGCTCCAATGTCTGTTTTGATGCATTTTCTCCCATGTCCGTCCTCCGTCTCTGGTTCTTCCACCTCATTCTTCTCTGTCTGCCAAATGTGCTGTTTGCAACCCACGTCGTGCACAGACTGTTGTCACATCCTCACTCTGGAGCCTCCTGCAGCGACAGGAGTCGAGGAGCTTCACTCGAGAACTCCAGCTCTTCCGGAGAACTGTCCCTGCATAAAGCTCCTCTTCATGACCTCCCTCGTGAATGGGGAGCGCCACGTTTCTACTGCGCTTACTTCTTCGCTGTTATTCTGCGAATCCTTCTCGAGGTGGTATTCGGAGCGGTCCAGTTTTTTCTCTTTGGATTGTCGGTTCCAAAGAGCTTCCTCTGTTACGAGGCTCCCTGCACATCTGGGGTCGAATGCTACGTCTCCAGACCCACAGAAAAGACCTTGATGCTGAACTTCATGCTGGGTGTTTCCTCCCTGTCCGTTCTGCTCAGTTTGGTCGACCTGGTGAGCTCCATGAAGGCAATGGTGCGATGGAGGAGGACGAAGAAGATGCTGATGGAGGAGTTGAGTAAAGGGGAGCAAAGCAGCATGTTCACAACGACAACCATGGCTGAAGACAACGACGTTCTTCCAACCAGAAGAATCAGCCCGAGTGGACGCTCAACGGAGGCCGACAAGGATGAAAATCAGGCGGCTGGTGTTGTGTCAAATGGTGAACTCCTCTCAACAATAACGAATGGCGGGCCGACCCGTAAAACTAGTGTATCGACCAATGAGAAGAGCCCAGATGACAAAGACACTAAGGCGGACATGCCTCGTTCACCTACTCCTATGAGCAATCCTGTGCCAAGTCCCTTTGTCCTCCACACCCACCTGAGACCTCCGCTTTCCCCCCGCCCAGACAGGGGGCCGCTGAGCCCCAGGGTGCCACCGATGGGTGTCAAACAGCTGCAGTGCCAGAGCAGCCCGGCCGAAATGAACTCAAGCCAACAGTCTGACAGCAGCGAGTCCCAGGACAAGAGGGCGTGGGTGTGACTGGCCCAGGAAATGAGCTTTAACTATTATCTGAAGCACAATTAACATGTTTGAACTGTAAAGGAAGAATCGTTAGAAATTGTAGCTGCACTGATTAATATTTTTTATATATATACGAGTATGGCGTGAAAGGTTTTGCTGATGTCGACATCGACCCACAAAGCTTTATACTCTTTAGCTAATTTTGTCTGGCTGCTATCAATTAAATCAATTAACATACTTTTACAATCAGCTTCTAATGTGAACGTGTTCATCTCTCACACTTTCACCAAAACTGATTTATGATTAACGTGAATAAATACGTCTCTCACTCCTTCTTCTCCGGCTTTGCTCTTTGTTACGATGTAAAAAATTGGAGAGAGGTGTCAAGGGTTCGTTCAAACAGGTGTCGTTACAATTCTGTCAAAATCCTGGTTTCGCGAAACAAGATTAAAGTGTAGTTTTTGGACGCATGTTGTTTCTGAATGTTTGATAATAAAGTGAACTGCTCAGATTTAACTCGTTTAGTAAAACTGCTTCACATAGTTCTTCTTCTGGACGCCCCACAAAGTCTCTCTAACACAATTGTTTTGCCGTGAGAACATGAGACGCTCAAACAAACAGTGTCTGACCTTGATGCGGCCGAAGTTACGGCGCTCAGCTGTTGTCTGGATCACCGGGCGCTGGCAGCCACAACAGACACACTGACCTGACCTCCGACATCTCACACGAGCACCCCACAACCCCGCCGTGACCCGACCCGAGCCGAACCTGCTCGCATGACCCCAGTCCTTCAACCCTCCTCGCCACCATCGCTCAACATCAACTTGTTCTAAGGTTTGATACAGAAGCTGGTGAACGATCACAGTCACATTTGACTCCGTGGTTAATAAAATACAAAACCTTTTGAGGGTTCGGAACCAAACAGCAAAGAAGGGAAGTTCTTTCCTTTAATATTTGGATTCATTATTTTCTCTTTCTTGACAAACATCGCTCCAGCAGCAACAAACTCATCCGCAATTACTGGAATATAACATTTTAACAGCACAACCCCTGTGCACAATACCGCCAGTGCAGCCATGACCCTAACACATGCCTCAGACCCTTCCCCTTCTTCTTCTGCTGTGGTATTTGGAGCAGCTACGACATGCAGAAACATTAGCGGGGGTGGAACAGTGGTCAGTCGGGTGCTCGGAGAAAGGACCACACTGTCTCTGGTGGAGGTCAAAAGGTCACACAAGCAAACCTGTTGACCCCACACATGCATGTAAAAGTGTCCCTGAAGGTGACAGTGTGTGTGTGTGTGTGTGTGTGTGTGTGTGTGTGTGTGTGTGTGTGTGTGTGTGTGTGTTGCTGACCTCCCACAGATTTATGCTTCAACACAAAACCCTCACACTGAAAGAATTTCTCGTCACGTCACAGGCTCTGCTCTGTCCCACATCTGTATCATCATATAACATCGGTCACAACACAACTTCAAAACAGGATGTCTGACAACGTCTAAAACTCAATATAGAGGACCTGCATGGCCAAAAGTGTGCGGACGCCACATAACAGCCGAGTGTGATAACTGCACATCTCATATCTCAGCTGATGGAACCGTCTCCACTGTTCTCCGGAGGCTGGTCACAGTTTTTAGTGACCCGGCTGCAGGGCGCTGCTTGGTGAGGTCAGATGCTGGAGCTGTGGGATAGCCGGCTGGTCACAGTCGGCGTTTCAGTTCATCCTACTCATATTTAATGGGTTCGAGGTCAGGGCTCCATGCATCCATAAATCTACAAAAGCCTGTCCACATACATTTGGCCACATTACTTTCACATGTCCTGAGCATAGTGCTGCTTTTACTGACATCTAGTGGCCAGTTCTGAGTAATGCAGTAGAGAAAAGAACATGAGAGTGACAGGTGAAAAATATATTTTTTATGAGTTTGTAATGATAGAATATAATAAAAACACATTTGTTTATGCCTGAAACATAATCTAGTTCTATAATATGCTATAATATGACTTAAAACACAATAGAACTGTGAAAAAGTAATTTGAGTTACTGCTAAAATGATTTAAACTGATCTGATAAACTGCCAGATTCAGAATATATAAAAAATTAGCCAACAGCTCTACCTCTGGTTTCTTTACAATCTTTTTCTGTGGATTAACAAACACTGTTCCTATCAAATAAACACATCAGCACCTGAGAGTATAAAGTTTGAAATGATCATTTAAAAAGTTGTCAGGGTTAAAAAATTGTTTTTAATGTTATAACTGATCAGGAGTCGATCCACTGAAGTTAACTCTGCAGCCGCCTGCAACAACACACCGACTGAGACAGACGAGACTGAGACGCTCTCAACAGTGACCACATCAGAGAGAGGGCATCGCAAATATTGACTACCCAGCATCCTCTTCACCTTTGAGGTGGTATAGATGAGTTTCTCCTTGATGGGTACGACTCTGGAAACAAAATCCATTCATCCTCCCTTGGTGCTAATAACAGACGATTGATCCAGGTCTCGTCTTTGCTTTGACTTTCTGACTGAAGATTTATAGAGCGGCTGACAAATGATAAGCTGCTCTTGAATATCTACGTTCACAAATGCCGACCAGGTCTTGTTTCTATCAGTTTTAAAACAAAATAATTCTTTTTTATACAATTATCAACCAACACAAAGTCATAAACTCTTAAGAAGACAAAGAGATATTCGTCTTTTTAGTCCCAAGTATGATTAAAATCCTATAATTAATGTAACATGATGCAACTCAATACCATCTTTCCTGAATTTGCCCAATCTGAGATGATCCCGCCAGATTTATTCGACTGTTTTCACAACTTGACTGAATCTGCATGTGACACGTAAACTGATCCTCATGAGTAAAATCAATAACATCTGTCCAATCTCCTCAGTCTGGAAACCATTCAACGATCACACTGTGCTTGTTCTCTGCTGCAGCACCTCAGATTGAGGAGCTGCTCTCTTCTTAGCCCCAGCAGAGAATCCCAGGTATGACAAACATGACCTTTAACCTCTCACCTCTACAACCCCCCCCCCCCCCCCCCCCCACACACACACACACACACACACACTCACACGAGCCGGCAGGTCAAAAAAATAATCCAACACTTAAACTTTACAGACCTCAGATTTATCATCAAGCTAATTAGCTTGTGTGATGTTGTTTGTTTTAGTTTCACGTTTTCACTCTCTCATTCTCATTTCCCAGGGAATCATTCAATATCTATGGGACTGGTATTCATGAGTGTGTGTAATTTAAGGACGGTTGGTACATGAATGTGTTTGAGGCTCTACTGTGTGTTATTCTGGTTTCAGTCTGCAGCAGAGGTGGTCGATCCAGATTAAACTGTCAAATATGAGGCAAATCTGAAAATATAGAGCAAAGCCTGAAAAGCTGAGTGGGAGACTTACAGAGGACGAACCTTTCTGACTGATGACTTTTATTCTATGAGCTGCAGGAGTCTGACGTTAGTATCCATCTGTCCATCAGACAGATCTGTCTCTGAACGACGACTGATTCATTCTTATTGTTACTGAAAGTAGAAAACGCTTCCCGCACATCTTTGTCCACATTCTGAAATCGAAAGCTCCCCGCTGCTGTGTGACCTTTCACAGTGTGTGTGCGTCAGAACAAACCAATCAGAGACCGAGCAGCTCATTACACAGAGGCTGGATTCACAGAGCCGATGAAGAGGAGTTGCTCTTCACCTCCAGCATCTCTGAGCGTCGAGCTCTTCCTGAAGTCAGTGTCTTGTTTACGTTAGGAGGAGATGAATCAGCCTCGACCTCTCAACCCATTTCCTCTGTTGATTTTGGCTTTGGGGCTTGAAGGAACATGCCACACACACACACACACACACACACACACACACACACACACACACACACACACACACACACACACACACACACACACACACGGGTAGAGGAAGTAAAGCTGTCTCATGGTTAACAAGCAGTGCAGAGCAATTTGTTCTCATTGAAATAAGTAAACAGGACCTGCCGTCTCCTCATCTGATGATTGATGATGATAATTGACGGAGACATATTTGGTCAAAGTTGTCACAGTTCGGCTTTTTGGAGGTAAATCGTGACATTATTTATTCTTTTGCCCCTGAGTTGTTTAACTTGATTACATTTCAAATGAGGGCCACCCCTCGATGATTTACTGAGTAAAAGAAACGGTTGTAATAATAATAATAAAGTAATGTTGTGAAAATTCTTGTTTTATTGTCCAGCTGACGTCTCCTGACCCGATATAGTTTCACAAAGAATCAAATATACCTTTACAATCCTCCGCCCTTGTATTGATTTGTTGTTGGCCACAGATAATGATTTCTAAAACATCATTCTGGGGCCGGGTGTCAATACCAGGTCTGAACTGGGCCTCAATCTTGTTCCCTTGTTTCAATGCTGAATTTGACTTCTTAAACTGTGACCCTCCATCAGGTCTGAACTCTTCACATGTGAACTTCAGCTGCAGTTGAGCGTGTTTGAACAACAGCCGTGGACATGATTTCTTTACTTCAGATGTTTAAGTGCATTTAAGGTAAATTTTGAATTAAAAAAATTAAGAGTTTCAGGACATAAATGTGCGTCAGAAACAAGTGAACTTTGTATCTTGTTTTTAAAAAATTTACTTTTTTTATTAAGCAAAATGTGAAGATTAGCTGAATCAGTCGTTTCTGCTCTATGGCCGTTTGACCACAAGGTGGCAGCAGAATATAACCGTATCCAGACTCTTCTCCAGAGGAGCTCGTTGGCTTTTCTGTCTCGTGTCCTCTGAGTTTATAGATGATTTAAACACACTGTGCAGTGGTTTTTAAACATTTTGAAGAGAAGCAGTATTTTCTCACACTGGAGGCAAAAAAAACTAGACCCTTCTCATGCGCCCTAGCAGCCATTACGCACGGACCTTTCCCTGGATAAACAGACCACACACACACACAGACACTACGGTAATTAACTTTAAACACGACAGACGTTGTGTCAGTCTGCAGTTACAAGTGTGCACATCCCCGCTGATGTCTTAATGATGACACTCAGGCGATTGTACCTCGAGGAACCTGAGCTGCCAACCTACAAGTCAAGTTACAAGTATTTAACGACATTTAAATTGCTGCATGTTTAAATTATAGAGAATCTAAATGTTTGAGTTGTTTCTTCCAAGTTCTTGTGACAAACTGGATGAATAAGAGGAAGGAAAAATCTCCCTCCTGATGCACATGTTCCAAAAAGTAGGAAAACCAGGATGCAGTTGCAGACCTGGTGAAGTTAATTCACTTCATTGTATGTTAAATGTGACACGTTTAGCTCGGATCAGGGGTTTTAAGAAAGGGCAGGAGCCTGGAGCCCAGGGAGCATTAAACTGAGAGGACCACCTGTGGTGTCTCCATTGCCATGATGATGTTGTTCCCCGCGTCTCTCAGCGTGAGAACCTGCAACTCAGCGGAGGTTTACAGGAGCTTAACTATCTCACATGTGGCCCAACAGGCCAGCTACAACTCTGAGTTACATATAAATGAATCCGTCTCTGCCAGAAGCTTTAAAATCCCCCACCACCCCCCAGGACTGTGCGCTCTGGCACAACAAATAGTTTTTTACCAGGACACAAGTTTTGTCGACAATGACCAGGACGCACCAGGTGAAAAGAATTCCATAAAAACTTGTTTTATTCTCAAAATAAAATCTTCTATCAAAGTGGAATTATACATATTTACAATCTCATAAATTTCCATATACAAAATGTACAATCTATGTACACCAATAATTATATAAATACACTTTACGCGCTGATGCAACCCGTATATGAGACAGTATTAAGGCATTGATTAGTGTACGTGTGGAGAGACAGAACGTGGCTCCGGTTTGGATCCAGAGCAGAGAAACTGTGGAGTTTGTGTTTTAAGACACAGCGGTTCTTTCTTTACAGTGAGAAGAGCTTCAGCTTCACCATGTAGCCTATCGACAAAAGGGATCTTGTCAGCTGTGCGCATTCAATTAAGCCCAGATGAGGCTCTGCATTCTTAGTGCCAGGTACATTGTTCTGCAGCTCACAGCCCCATTATTTAAGGAGAAGCCATTAGGCTTTCATTAATGAGCTAATTACAACACGCTGATGGACAATCCCAACACAATTAGTCAAACCCCCCCCCCCCCCCCCCCCCCACCCCCCACCCCACCCCCTCTATTCAAACATAAGGACGTCATTTGGATAAGGCAAAGGACGAGCACTTCCCCAACCTGATTTTAAAACTTTCAGAAGCAGAGTTCACATCAGGAGTGCTCACGACCAGGATCCCATGAAACCTGGCATGTTTGGTGACTCACGTGTAATAATTTAACAAATAAAAACTTTTAAAATCAGTCCGTCCCCCTCCGCCCCCCCCCCCCCCCCCCCCCCCCCAAAAAAAGAGCTGGTATCCGCTGGTTCTATAGTTTTTTCTTTTTTCCGTGACAAGGGGTAAAAGATGCAATCAAACCCGAGACAGAGGCATTTGTTTGGGGCAGGAGACGGAGCTCGCCGTCCCGGACCTCCAGGTCAGTCCCGTGCTCACGTCGCTGTACATGGAGCCCGCGGAGGCTTTGCTCCCCCAGCAGCACCGCGTGCAGAAAGTCCTCCAGGAGTCCAGCGTCTTCCCGGACCAGACCCAGGCCCCCGAGGTGATGCCCACCAGGAGACACATGAAGTATTTCAGCATGAACACAGCGTAGTCCGGCTTCTGCCTGCTCGGGTCCGTCTTACACGTACAGTTGTGCGTAATCTCCCACGTCTGCTGGTTGTGCTGCTCGTAAAAGTAACACGCCACGATGACAGTGGCCGGGACCGTGTACAGAACCGTGAACACTCCGATCCGGATCATCAGCCGCTCCAGCTTGTCAGTCTTGGTCCCCCCTTGCTTGATTACGCTCCTGATCCGGAAGAGTGACACGAAGCCGGCCAGCAGGAACATGGTGCCGATGAACAGGTAGATAACCAGCGGTGCCAACACGAACCCCCGCAGGTTATCCAGGTTCTGGTTTCCCACGTAGCAGATCCCAGCCACAGAGTCCCCGTCCACGGAACTCAGAGCCAGAACCGCTATGGACTTCATGCTGGGGATGAGCCAGGCGGCCAGATGGAAGTACTGTGCGTAACTGGCTATAGCCTCGTTCCCCCACTTCATCCCTGCGGCGAGGAACCAGGTGAGGGAGAGAATCACCCACCAGATGGAACTGGCCATGCCGAAGAAGTAGATGAGCAGGAACACGATGGTGCAGAGCGCAGGACCCGTGGTTTCATAGTGGATGTGTTCCGCGCCGTTCTCTCGGTTGCACGCCACTTCCTCGTGTCCGGCGATCAGTCTCACGATGTATCCGACTGACACGAACATGTAGCAGGCGGAGAGGAATATGATGGGGCGCTCCGGGTACTTGAACCTCTCCATGTCGATGAGAAAAGTCGCCACGGTGGCGAAAGTGGAGATGAAGCACAGGATGGACCACAGCCCGATCCAGAAGGCGGTGAAAGTCCTCTCCTCCTGGGTGAAGTAGGGGTTGTGGCACGGCATGGCGCAGTTCAGGATCTGTCCCGTCTTGACGCGGTTGTGCAGCGGGTGGTTGTCGCTGGTCACCGGCACCATGGGCGCACGGCAGAAACAGCCCGTCTCGCACGGTGGAGCTGCCGGTTTGAGTTTCCCGGGGATGCCGCGACCATAGCCGCTCTTTTTTCTGGGATTGAACGGCTTCAGGGGCCGGTTGGTCGGCTTCACCACCACCGGGGAGGCAGTCGTGGTCACGCTCCGGTTGTAGTCCATGCACAGCGTGTCCTGGTCTCCCTGCTCGGGCAGCAGCTCGCACCTCATCCGGTCCGGCCACGGGAATCCGTACTGCCTCATGAGCGGTGCGCAGCCAGCTTTGGCCCGCTCACACACGCTCCTGCACGGCGGCAGCGGCTTCTTGTAGTCTTCCAGGCAGATCGGCGTGTACATGCTGCACAGGAAGAAGCGCAGGTCCGGGGAACACTTGATCTCCACCAGCGGCCAGAACTGGTGCACCTCCAGGCCGGCTTCGTCCTGCGTGTCGTGGTTGAACTGGTTGGGCATGTAGGTGTGATTGTAGCCGATGCCCTTGCACAGAGGCACGGAGATCTCCTGGCACTGGAGCTCCTTGGCCGCCATGCAGTGCGTCCCGTGCCAGACCAGGGTCAACAGCACGCACCATCCCGGGACCATGCACCGCTCCATCGTGGTCGTCTTTTACGCACGGCGTCCTCGCGCTTTAACCCAGAGAAGCTGCTGGAGTCATATTAGAGCGCAGAGAGGTGATGGTGGATCTTCCACACACACTGTGATTCTGTCAGTCTCTCTCTCGCTTTCCCTCTCTTTCTGTCTCTCTCTCTCTCTTTCTCTCTCTCTGTCTGAATGCTCTATGGATGGAGGGTGTGTTTGTTTTTATACAGGGGCAGCGAGGACACTCCCCCAGCCTGGGCGGGGATGGGGAAGAAGTCAATCCACGACTCATTCTATAGGTGTTTGTTTAAAATGTTCACCCTGGAGGAAGGGTTATAATCACATTGTCTCTGTTAACACACACACACACACACACACACACACACACACACAGACAATGCAAACACAAGGAGGAGATGTAATTAGTGCTGCAGACAATATGGAGTAAACTGTCATTAACTCAGCCTGTGTAACTTTTTTAAGCTGAGAGGATTTTCTCAAATATATTAGATTAATTAAATTATCATAATCATTCAATTAAGGGGGCAGACTCCTTGCATTGAAATATTAAAATGTATTGATTTTCCTCCACGTTAAACTTTGATCGTTACAAAACATTTATCTTAAATAAGCTTTTATTGTTAATTCTCACACGTTGATTTACATTTCTGTTGTTTAAAAGTCCTTCCAGCTCCGCACATGTCACTTCAAGTTGTTTCCGATGATTTCATTCGTGCATCTTACAAAACAAGAAAGACATTGTCAAATCATTTAAATATTAAATTATCAGAGTCCTCGTTTGTTGTCGTTGTTGTTGGGGGGGGGGGGGGGGGGGGGGTGTCAAAGGTGATGCAATTATCCAAAACACTAAAAAAAATGCTTCCTGGGTTTAATCGACTTGAGCTCTGCCAGTTCTGTCATCATGTGTTTACAGACATTAACTCATTTGGAAATGTTCCGAAAATTGGGTGCGGACATTTTCTGTACTTTGTCATGAACGCAGCAGGAGAACGTTTCTCTCCTCACTTTAGTGTCGTGTGTTTGACTTCTCCTGCTGTACGTTCACATGGGCTCACGTGAAATCACAAAGGTGGCTCTGACAGCCACACAATGAAGGTCTGACGCCGTCCGTCAATCACCCTCCGCTGGAGTGACTGACCGACAATTCCCTGTGAGCGTGGTCGTGCGGCCTCGGTTCGACAGTCGTGTGAAGGAATGAGGGGAAACATGCTGATGTAAGACAGTGTGAGAGTATGTCTGAGAACATACAGGGGGAGTGTGTGTGTGTGTGTGTGTGTGTGGTAAGGGAGTTTAATGTGGTCTTGTTAGCCCACAGCGGGGGGTTGTCTTGGACTAAAGGGAGGGGGCTGTTTATATTAACGCTGGTGCCAATGTTTCACTCAGAGCCTGCTGAGCCGGCGATTACTGCAACGCACCACCAGGCCCAACAAACAAGACAGCGTGTGTGTGTGTGTGTGTGTGTGTGTAAACAGTGTCCGAGCTCAGCCCAAAGAGAATAAACTGATACAGGCAGATGCAGAATTGTGATAGCACTAATTAAAGTCATTCACACCTCTTATTGGATTCATCAGCTTCAAATGGAGCTGAGGCACAGACGTCTTCACAATCCACAGGTTTTATCACAACTAATTAGCTGCAAACTCCATATTTGCCGAAGGATGCTCGTGTTAGCTCATTCAAACGCCGTCATCTCGGGGTAAAACAGACACTTCCCTATAACGGAACGGAAATGTTGAACGAATAACGTGAAACAAAATAAAAAGGGTGAAACATTAATAGTTTCTCTCAGTGAAGCTCATTTTATTAAAGTGTCCAGCATTTTAGTTTTACTCTCACAGCAGCAACGTGTCCTGTCAGAGCAGGTGGGACATTTTCCTCACGTTGGAATGACACGCCTCAGACATGTGTGCCAGTGCCGGTACGTTCTGGGCCCGATCCCGAGGCCTCACGCTGGGCAGGGCCCGCCTCCAGCCGAGCTGTGACCCCCCGCAGGTGAAAGTCTGAGGAAACAGGCGCCTCCCTCTCCTCCTGCCCGCGGCGAGGAGAATAACAGGCCGAGCATCGGTTGCACCAATCGCTGTCTATCGGAGTGGAACCCGTATTGATTAACAAGGCTGATAGAGTCGGCGGGCCCAGCCACCAACTGCCGACTACGCCTCCCGCCTCCTGTGAGCGGCGGCGATAGTGGGTGTAGAGTTACACGCTGGCCCCCTGCATACCAAATTTAAAAGGGGGGAAATGGAATTACTGCATCTGTTTAGAAGTCAATTTCTACATTCTCCAGGCTGCCCACCCAACCACTCCTCTATCTAACCCCCCCCCCGACTCTCCCAGGGCTCTCAAAGTTCATGGCGAGGGAGGGGGGGGGGGGGTTCTCACAGAGTTACTGAGGCATGCTGGGGAACTCTGAAATGTTTGTCTTTGTAGCCTCCTCATGGGAAGTTTGTTTCTGTGACATTCTCAAACTCCTTCATATGTAATATCATGAGCTGTTTATGAACATTGATTATTTATGTGTGTGTGTGTATATGAAGGGGGGGGGGGGGGGGGGGGGGGGGGGGGGGGGGTAGACTCCACTCAAATACATCCACTATAAACAAAGTACAAATTAAAAAACACAAAGTTTTCATTTCAAACCTTCAGTTCCTCCTGAACATCTTCCTCGGGCTGAGTTGAGTTTCTTATTATGCGGAGGACGTCTTTCATTTTCATTTTCAGGCCTTGACCAAGAAAAATGTGAGTTCCCGCTCATGCGTGTGTCGGTTCTGCTCCTGGTCAGTGATGGATGGAGCGTTCCTGCCCTCCGTCATTCCACAGGTTAGATTCCTCCGCTGTTAGCCGTGTGTTTATTTAAAAAAACGACTACTAATTAGTCTGACGTGGGATGTGAGGCTTAATGCAGTCACCCTTAACGCCACACACACACACACACACACACGCGCCCCTGACAGTGTGTGTATTGTATTGACTCACCTTCCTTCCGCTCATTAACCAGAGCAAACACTGACACAAAACCCTCCCATCCAATCAGTCTGCTGCTGCAGCAGGATGATGACAGGTCTGTTAACCAACCTCCTGAAACCACACAAAACTAAAACCTAACGTCCCCGAGCTCTTCTTAGGTTTAGTTCCACAAACGTGTCATGAAGGTCGAGTTCATCTCTCTGGTTTAATTTAAAGTAGAATGGAATGTTTTATTTGCTATAATTCGATTTGGTGCTGTTTTTGATTTTTCGTGAAGGAGATAAAAATAAATGACTGAACGCTGAATATTATATGAACCAGAGGATCTGCTGCTTTAACAACTCTGTTTAAAAGTTTCCTGCTCAATATATTGGAGATAAACTCTGTTAATAACCTCTCAGTGTTTTGAACTGATCTCAGTTCAGCTTCACTGTCTGGAGCTGACTGTGACAGTTGAAGCTGAGACTCTCAGTCAGTTCCACACTTCTCTCACGCAGAGTCACTCAACCAGCAAAACGAAAAAGAAAAGAAAACACGGTGACTCTAATCACAAGATATTTTATAAAAGTTCAGCTTAAAAACACCAGGAAACAAATCTCAACTCGGCTGGAGTGGAACATACCACGTGCTCAGGTGGGTCTGGGGGTGACTAACACACGTGAAGGCATTTAAACAACACACAGCGACACATGTGAAGGTCATGTAACATACAAAGTTATTGCTGAAGCCCCGTGCAGACACACACACACTCACATGTGCACCAACTTCAACACACACATGCTCACCTGTCCCCTCTTCACAGTGTCACTGCGCAAGGAAAAAACTTTTGGACATTTGGGTCCGAACAAGTTTGTCGTAAAACATTCAGTTGAGGGGAGGAGCCTGAGTCAAGCAACAGGAGGCAGAACGAAATCACGTTTTTTTATTCAACAACAACACCGACGTCGGCTCTTATCACCTAAACGTTCAAGTCTTTCCATGTTGACAATCTTCACCTGCGTCTTTAAGTTGCATGGCTCCTCTTTTTCATCCCGAGATGTTCGAATTCATTTTATTTTTGCGTCTGTCGCGTGTTAGAAACATCACAAAGTGTCTTACATATGTAGAAAAACACCATAAAACTAGTAACTAACAATATATGAGATAAAAATGAGAATGCACGTTTAAAACCATAACGATGTTCAAACATGAAAACACGTCTCTGTGTCTTTTTAAACGCGTCCTGTCATAAAACTGAAGCCTTTTCTTTTCTCAGGAGATAAAACCAGCTGCTGGATTCTGACCATTTGTCTGTGTTTGTCGCCCACACCCTCCGTAATCCCTCCACACTGCAGTTTAAATTTGGAGGGTGCCAGCCCCACACTGAGGAGATTATGGTGAGTCCTTCTAAATTGCCACTTGTTCTCCCGGCGTCATTAAAACCCTGGAGCGACAGGAGGCCTGTTCTTAAATGGCTACCGCTGGAAACGGGTATAATTGCGCTCTTTCTTCAGCGAGCCATGACGTTCTCCTCGTGGCAAACACGCTCCTCCGGCCCGGCTCTGCTCCTGCACAGACCCGAGGATTCATTAGGAGCCGCGACGACAGCCCCGGAGCTCGGCGGACTCCGAGCCGCTGGCTGTGTTTTACGAGCGGCTCTCACCTCAGAGGGAGCTTGTCAGCGAGGCGGTGCTGATGGCAGAAACAGTGACGAGGCGGGAGACGCAGCCGCGTTGAAAGCGATTAGTGTTCCATTAGTGTTTGGCCTCCGGGAGCGAGTCCCGGCCAGAGACCGAGGTGACACACCGCAGCTCTCGGTCGTGCCTGGTGCGTCACATGTCATTTTAAACTCATTAACTCTGCTCCGGATTGAGCAACATGTAATTAGACAAAGTCAGAGCTGTTGAATGTGATTAACTTGAAATCTACTTCATGACGCCGGGTGCCAAACGTTCACACGCAACAATCAACTATATCTGCGATATTTTCAAGAAGCTCGTAACGAGGTTGTATTCCGCAGAGGAGTTGAAAACACGTGTAAGTGATAAAAGATGTAATTGACGCAAATGTTGTTGTGCGACTGAAATTAAAGTTAAATACACAAACACACACATCTTAGACTCCAGAGCTGCGTTTTTAACTCTGGTCCATCTGAACGACATGTCGTCCACTTCATCAGATGAAGGCGTCTTCAGCATTCAGAGACATCAACTTCCCAGAAGCCCTGAGTGTAAATGTTTTAAAAAGAGTCAAGTAGCCGAACGTCTCTCGTGTCCTCTGCGTCTCAGGGAGCTGGAGACATGGAGGTTGCCCTCCTGTCTTTTTCCTCTCTATGTCTCTGGTAAACCTGTTGGCCTCTTTCTGCCGCTGTCCTCCCGCCTCGGAGAGCTCGGAGCAGCGGAGCTGGAAAAACCATTTAGGACGGATATCAGATGATGTGCAGCTCAGGCTTAAAATAACATGTACGCAATGCATGAGTCTGAGGGCTCGGCTTATTTCCTGGAGGGTTTTCGTGGCCTTGTTTCCCTCATTTGGTAAGAATCTGACTAATATACACATTTGTACAGACACACACACACACAAACACACATCTGCAGGGTAAACACTCGAGTTCAAACACTCCTACACAAAAATACACACATCAAGTGCTCCCTGCTAATATTTACTCATGTTAGCCCCTGAAGTAACAGCTTCCTCTGCATTCACTCTGTGTGTGTGTGTGCGTGTTTGATAAATGACAATTTAATGGTTAATATACAAGATCACATGTCTCCCGGGTTGCACGCAGGTGTTTCTGAACAGAAATGAGGATCATCCGTCGGTTATGTTCACGTCTCTGACTGTGTTTACGTCTGCGAGTCTCTCGGACGCGTCCGTTGCTGCTGCACATCTCCAGTGGCGAGCGCTGGCCGCTCTCTGGATTCAGAGAACGTACCTGAGCCGTCGACACATTCCACAGGAAGGTGACGAGTTGACCTTGACCCAGACGAAAACCTGGCAGAAGCCTCCACCCGCCCTGTCGACCCACCCAAATCTGTCAAACCCCCCCCCCCCCACCCACCCACACACACACACACACACCAACAGTGACAGTAAACTGTGAGCGCCCCCGCCCACCACAGACAGACAGGAGTGAATTATTGGGGTGATCGTTGGTCGATGTGGGAGTGAAGGAGGAGGAGACGAGACTGTGAGAGGAGGTAAATGAGTAAGGAGGAGTGATAGGGGTGGGGGGGGGGGGGGGGGGGGGGGGGGTGGGGGGGGGGGGGCAGAGAGAGAAAGATTTCATTCATTGTTGCCGCTCTCAAGGAGGAAATGACATCATCGCTGTTTGTCTGGTTTTTTTTAGCAGGATTACTCAAAAACTTTACTCAGAGAGTTTAGTGGACGGCTGCGTCGTCCCCCGGAGGAAGAACTCATTATTAAATAATCGTGGAGAAAGAAAATATTCCCATTCCCGCTGAAGTGACTGTGGTGTCTCCATCTTCTCCAGTCTGCTCTCCAACTGGTGCGACTGGCTCACACAGTAAATGATTATGTGACAGGCGGAGCGCGTGTTTATGACAGCTGAGTTATCTCCCAGGGAGCACTGCTTCCGCTGAACGACATTCCTCAGGCTGGACGTGCAGCCCCAGTACAAACTCCAGGTATGTCACTTAGCGATGATAAAGCGCTCGGCGGAGCGCGATTAACCTTATCTCTCCTCTAATGGGTCTGACAGCAGGTGCGTTTGGATGCAGCCGTCGACAAAGATTGCGGCGGCGAGAGCCCGCATTTGCGAGATAGAGCTGTCAAAGGCTAACCAACCCGAGGAGAGATGGCTGTGGATGTCCAGACGCCCAGAAAAATGTCAGTCTGATTGCATTCCACCGTAATCCAGGACCACAGCGTTTTAAATATTATCATTCAACTGACCTGGTTTCAAAATGTTGCTGACAGATCGTACGGAAATTATATTCTACCCACTTGTTTAAAGAAAAATCCTGGAGTCCTTCAAAAGGTGTTTCTGTGACTGATAACTCTGCTAATTGTGGACAAGTCTTTAGATATAAATCTATATTTCTGCTGCCGGGAGGACGGAGAGTCTTCATGCTTCCCTCTGTTTCCCTGCTGCTCTGTGGTGGACATTTCTTGGCGGCGTGACGAACAGTTCGGCCCCTGAACTTGGCTGCAAAGGTCACGGACGGTTGAGAGGGCGAGACACTCCTTTCCTTTCTGTCAGAGAGCGCTCGGGCGCTTATGGCGCAGACGCTCTACATTTAGAGACAAAACCCTAAATACATAAACCCTTTTCAACCGTACAGCGCGCAAACATTTCATCCTGCCCAGACAACAACCCACTAATCTTGGGCACGCTGAAGGTAACTGTTTAGTTACCGTGGTAACGCCGTGTGTTGTGGCACTCCGCAGCGAGGACTATATAAAGACGTGGGGATTTAAATCAGTGTTTACATTGCAGGAAATGGATAAATACTATTTGACACGGTCTCTTGAAATTATGTAGGCTCCGAGCTCTCGTGGCTCTTCATGGATGACAGCAGCTGCAGAGGCCTTCTGGGTAAACCGACCATTACACTGACCATCTCTGGGTTCGTCATATAGCTTAAACGTATAGATCTTTTCTCTCTCAGCGAGCGAGCGTCTGTCTCTGAAATCACGACTGAAGCCTGACAGAGCAGCTCCCGCACGTCTCTGAGCGTCTGTAGCCTCTGAGCGTTTGCCAGAAAAGCTTTAATTCTCCAGAGTACTTAAAAAACAAACAATTTGTCTCTGGGGATTTTAGGCTCGGATGTGAAAAACATTTTTCAAATTCTTGGTACCTGATTATTTATTCTTTTACCTGCAGAACGAGTGACACAACAGACGCTTGACAAGGAAGGATTTTTGTTTATGTGATGGATCGTCAGGAAAACGTCTAAAGCAACCGTGAGCGGGACCGATGGGTGAAAATGATGGAACTGTCTATTTCCTGAAAAATTCCCACTGGTGACTGAAGACATAGCTTTAAAAAAAAAAAACACGAAATAATTCACTTACTTGTTTTAAATGAAGACCCATTAAAAATGAGAGTTCTCCTGAGAGATTATCGGTTCATTAAAAGTCTCAGTTGGAGGCTTAATGGGCACAAAACTACCAAATGAACAACACATTCAAAATATCTGATATCTGCAGTTTTGGTTTTACTGGGATCACGTGCCAGATTATTTCTCCCCGAGGAGCCGCAAGCATCACAACTAATCCTCGGAAAGAACATAATTATTTGACGACTCTTCCGAAACCAACTCAGGCCTGTTCACTCTATTCACTTTAATTTGAAAAGGCCATTTATATTGTCCATTAACGCTCCGAGTCACAGCTTTTGCAAATGTCCCCTTGATATTGTTTACAAGTACATGTGTGATTGTAGGCTGGACCTCTCCGCGCAGTAATCCCACTGGCTCGCTGCTGTGGCTCTGGCGCGGAGCTCGGAGTGCGGCATTGGGTTTCGCCGGCGGGTCTTTTGACCGGGCTCACAGGGGATGAGTGGAGATCCTGAGCGCTGCAGAGGCACTTATGAAGGACGCACATTGTTGCCAGCCCTGGGGAGAAAACTGAGCAGTCTGGCAACACAGGCGGAATTTCCTACTGTGATGTTATCTCACACGAGACATTTAGCTTCGGCCAAATGAGGGAGAGGGAGAGAGAGAGAGGCGAGAGGGAGGAGGGAGAGGGCAGAGGGGCAGACAAAAAGGGGGACGGGGAACGATGGAGGAGGGAGAATATAGTGAACGACAGATGGAAGAAAGGAGAAGAGAGGGTATGCACCTTTCTATCAACCTGGTTTAATGCACATGTTCCTCGTGCAGAGTAAACCCTGAGTGTCGAAGCTTCGTCCGTTCCTCTGTGAGACGACACAGAACAAACCACACGGAGCAAGAGCCTGAGTCAGATTCAGCGTGTCTTCATCACACAGCGATTATTTACACTGAGCTGGAAATCAGAGGTAGATCCTTTAATTTCAATCAAATGTAGTTCGATAATAAACAGATCGTTGTCCTGGTTTGGCAGCTTCAGTTTTTCGTAAAGAGCCCAAAATAACAACATCAAGAGATCTCTACACTTTTGAAAGTGTCACATTCAAACTGTCCAACACTTTACAACTTCCGCTGTATTATTTGAAAACCGACGAGCATTCCACAGAGCGACCTCTGAACCCGTATTAGTGCTTATGACCTTTGTAATGTTGGATTTAACCATTTCAGTCATCGGCAGAAACCACAGTGTGAATATTGTATATATTCTGTGAAAACTGTTTTCAGTGAGGGGTTGATTTTTATACAAATAAAATGGGGAAAAGTAAAGGTACAAGTGTGAACGAGGTACAAGTCAACAGTCCGAGGTAGTTTTAATAACTTTCACTGACTCAGAGGTGTCAGTCGTAAGTGATTACTCGTTAGAACCTGATGTGTCTGAAGGTGTAAACCACAATAAACCCACGTTTACGAGGATATTTATGATGGTTGTATTTGTTCCCTGTACTTTGACGATCAATTATAGAAGAGATGGAAAGAACTCAGGTGACAACACTGTCTTAAAATAAGATATCGTCATGAATCATTATCATTGAATTATCATGAAAACGATATTTATTTTTTTAATTTGCTTCCTTATTATAAAATTATCTCTGAGTTCAACCAGAGTTCAAAGAATAAACAATATAAAAATCCCCACAAAGGACTGAAAATAAAGCTCAATAAAAATTCTGCAGGACTCAGATATTATCTGTCTTATCTCTGATTGGGCCGTGAGGGGGTTAAAGTGACAGAATCCAATAATAAATGATCTGAATTGCCTGGACTGCAGGAAGCGCTCAGCAGACTGGTAAATGTTTGACACTTGTTGTGCAGGCTGAACGCTCGGTGAAGCCGACGGCCCAGCTGCAGAGATTTAAAGATTTCCAACGCGGGATAATGATTAGCGAAGGGCAGGCTGTCCCGACACCTTGACTGTGGCTGTAAATGAGGAGACTGTTTTCGAAAAGATTATTCAAGAGTCTCAACAAGTGGAGAATCTAATCTGCAGCTCGTTGGGGGAAAACACTTTGCTGTAAATTTAGAAAAGACTTGATGTGTTGCTGAGGTATTTTTTTTGTTTTTTTATTTTGCGACGTGTCAATCTTGATTTTTTTTTCAGCGGGTAAACATCAAAGTTTCAAAGTGTTTACCTGTTGTGAAGACGTCTGCTGCAGCCAAAGAGACAGAGAGTGACATGTGACGGTAACTGATCCTGTGGTTTTATGAAAGTGTATCACAGAAGCTGCCAAGGGTTCATCTGTGCAGGACAACTAAAAAAACATTTCAAGCAACTTTAAAGTCATTAAACCAAAAAGGAATTCCACAAACAGCCTCCCTGCCCCAGCTCCTGAGTGGAGTTCTGGATAATGATTACCGGCCTGTGATGACTTCTCATGCAGACGTTGTTAATGTTTTCTCACGGAGTTCACGGCACCAGACAGAGCTAATTGTTGTCAGCGAGAATAAAGTGTCTGAGAGTCGGTGTGGGACGCTGCAGTCCTCCGACAACACGCGTCTGTAATCATTTGAGGGAGCCCACGAGAGGATGCAGCGCAAAAAAATGTCCGATACAAATATCTCATGAGGAAAAAGAGAAGCAGCACATGAAGAAGAAGACGCTGACGAAGGCATCAACCTGGAAAGTTAGACGTCCTGTCTTCTGCTGATCTTATCTCGACCCTCTCTGAGTTTATACATTAACAAACACAGGTAAATCAACACAAACCCACAAAGTACATGGATGCAATTCAGAGGTGTTAAAAAAACTACACGAAACTACAAACCTGTACTTTTACAGTGAATGTGATGGTTGTACTCTGAGACCTGCCTCTGCACTGAGCCGCCACCAGATCTAAATGAGTGAGGGAAATCAAAAACGTGAGCGATTAGCGAACTTTTCCTGTAAAGGCCACGAGAGTGAGAGGTTCGAAAAAATCCGCTCCAGGAAACATCCACACTTGACATATGACCTGTCAATCTCAGTCTCAGTTTGACCTGATTAAGCTGATGCAACCAACAGAGAGCCACCTGAAACTGACGGAGACGTGTTTCACTTTGTTCGTGTCAGAGTTTGTTATTCCAGCAGCAACAGGCTGACAGTCACATGAAGGCAGCTCCAAAAATAAACCATCTGAACAGCTCTTTGAAACACGCTCTCACCAATGAGGTGAGATAAGTTCACTCGTTTCCAGAACAAAAGAAGTGGAATCAAGAAACCGTGTTGCCATCACGTGGCGTCATCTCGGCCCCTGAGCAGTGGTCGTATGCGCAGGAACATTTTCTGAATAATTTGTCTTTTGAAAGCAGCGCGTTGGTTTGATTAAATCCATTTTATTCTTCATGTACACCGCTGGATATATATGTACAGGACATATTACAACAACTCAATGACTTCAAAAACACATGGGTTTAAAATGGAGAGCACCAAACTCATGATAGCCGTCGCAAAATGAGTGGTGCCAATTATTACCAGTTAAATAGTACCAATTAAATTAGATTAAAACTAAATTTAATTTAATAAGATGGTTAAAAGTAAAAAAGTGAAAATGAACCACTTGAACTTTGGTGTAAATGTCACTAGTTTAAATGTGGTAAAAAGAAATCAGCTCAATTATCTGGTTACTTAAGCTTCGGCCACTTACCTAGCATTAGCAGCTAATTGACGCAATCATTGGAAGGACAATAATTAGCTAAATTAACTTTAATTGTACATTTTTGGGTAAAAGAGTTAGAATCATTGTCAAGGTATTTCAAATGAAAATCAATAAAACAGATGATTTTCATTGCGTCTTTGACGGAGGTGATGCAGCCTCGACCTCCATACGTTTGCTCGTAATGTTGACGATCTAGTTATTCCAGCTCAAACAGCGTCCATTGTGATGTGAATGGATACTTGTTGCCGTGCGTTTTGAGTGAAGAGGCCCGGTCCTGGTCGACTTAGCCGTGTGACACGCGATAGGGTCCAAATCCAAAGTGGAATGGCTGCAGGCTTCAACCTGCGCTTAAGAGGGTCACTGCCGAACAAAGGGGGTTCAGTCACTCGCTGAGAGGCTGCACTCACCGAGAGGAACGTGGGGCCAAAGCACTGAGTGTGTGTGTGTGTGTGTGTGTGATTGGGAGCGAGCGAGCGAGCACGCTGCAGGTTGGAGTTTCAATTCAACAAAACGGTTCTAGAGGAGAAACGTCTGCCTCGTCTGTTTTAAACGCCATGCCTCATTCGGTTAAGTCTTGACCGCATGTCTTAGATTCCTCCATCGGAAGATGCGAGGAGAGAGCGGAAATATGTATTTAGTGAAATGAGCCGTTCTTCTCTGATGACAGCGGCGCTGCTGCGTCAGTCTAACGGCTCCTCGGGGAGTTTTTCTGGCTCAGAACCTTTGTTTGTTCAGATGATGTGACACTGCTCCGATGATAAAGGTGGTCAGTGGCTCCTGGGTGGTACTGACGTGTTTTATTTACATGACATCCTGAAAAATCTAAAGGTTCAAACCTGCGGTATTTCATGAACAGACATATATAACATAACAGAAAACAACTTAGAGCAGGAAATTAAGCAAATCAGTGAAACCTGAGCAGCTCCGTCTCGTCACTGAAGCCTCGTCCAGAGACGCACTGAAGTCTGAACAGTCTTAAATGTCAGAGTCAGCTGCTCCGAGCATGAAGGAAACGTCCAAGAGAGAAAATTCACAGTGAGCGAGTTTCTAACACGCAACACACGAAACTAGAAGAACACAAATATCTCAGCATGAAAAGTTTTTGAGCGGAAACTCAACTAAGTTAATTTACCGTATATGACGTGTGTGTGTGTGTGTGTGTGTGTGTGTGAGGCCGAACATTAACTGACATTGTAAAATTGTGAATGACGATCTTTTGAAAAACAGTTCAGACACTTTTAAAAGCCTTTTTATTTATTCATTTTAATCATGTATTTCTTCTGTGTGTCACGTCACACCTGCCATCTCTCCTGCTGGGTGTGCACCGTGAATTCTGCCCAGAATGCAGCATCTCTCCAGAGAACTGATTGACGTGAAGTGTTTCGTTCGGTCAGCGATGTGTGTTGTCTCAGATATTCCTCGTCTGCGAACATCACTCGGAGGCTCGGCTTCTGCGATAAAGTCCCCCTCTCCAATGAGAACGCTCCGAACAATATCTCCGTTATTCTTGAGGAATAATACAGTCGATGCTCCCATGCTGCAAATCTTCAGCTGGAGTTCCAAACTGTTGTCGTCCCTGTTATGTTGCTTCCCACACAGTTTTGGCAGAGAGGCTCCACAGATTCAAGAATATTCTACTTCTTGAACCGAACGCCGAGAGCCAAACCTGCGGAACATAGCGGCTGCCATCGGCTTTTCACTCGGCCTGGCACGCATCATTCAAAGTCAGGCCATTTCCCACGCCAAATGGGCTTAGAGCGCTATGAAAAGAACAGACGAGAAGAAAGTCCTGTCAAGTTTTTCCACTTGGTTTTGTTCTCTTCTTCTGCTCCTGTGTTTTTTCACCTCAGTATCTATTTGTCCCCTTTTCTTTTCTCTTTCTCCCTTCTCCTCCACCTCCTCCTCCACCTCCTCCCCTCTCCTCCTCCTGAGCAAGTCTAACATGTCATTCTTAGTCTTTTGTACCTGCAGGCCTTTTTCCCTATTGAACTCCCCACCCTCTCCACTCCTTTGGCTCTCCCTTTCCCTCTCAGGGGCCCAATTATGAGCCGGCATTAAATAAAAACATTTATATTTCTCCGAAAAAAAAGGCTTCTCTCTGTGCTCTCTCTGGACAATGAGGGCTTGTGATTCTCCCCTCCCTCCCGCTCCCTCTTTCTCTCTCTTTCTCCTCCGAGTGGCCATTCACTGGGGGTCTCTGTCTCCCTTTGTGATTGGCTCACTCCAGGACTCCTAGGGGGCAGTAATTGTGTCTCATTAAGTCTTACAGTAGTCGTGAGGGGAGTGTTGCAGGGTGGGAAGTGAGGGGGAGTTCGCCGCACAAGGCCCCGCAATTAGAAATCCCAGAGAGCTTGAATGGGAGCCCTAATCAGGCCACAATAGCTGGGGCTCCCTGCCATTTAGGCCAAAAAGGAAGTGTTGCCATTGTACAAACACACACACACACACACACACATGCAGAGAGACACGCACACCAGGAATGCATGCAGCACAGCGGGGATGGATGTACTTGTGTGGTGGCGTCATCCCAGAGGCCAATTTAGGAAGATGGGGGGGGGGTTAAGAGAGCTTTTCACTGCCTCAGTCACGGCACACACATTCATGCACGCAGAGGGTCATGCACACACACACAGGTGCAGACACACACACACACACACCCATGCACACTTTTCCATCCACGTCGAAGCTAAAAGAGGTCTCATTAGTGATGTTCAGGACGAGCTGGGAGTTTGCGCTGTGTTTGCTCATTTGTCGCCCTGTGATTCCTCCTGCTGCTCACCGGAGCCTCTCAATTTTTGTGTGAAAAACAATTTCTGCAAGAAGCAGATTCCAGCGGCGTAATAAAATCAGCACGCTGTGTTGTGGCAGATACATAAATAACCCATGCACACCGTCTCGGTGGAAATTGAGTAAATTTCAATGAAATACAAAAAAAAAACTAAAAAACATACAAATAATGATATTCCACCACCATCTGTCTCTGAAAGGGAAAAGCATTGGAAAGTGAAAACTTTGCAAAGCCTTCCTCTTTTTTTTTATCTCATAATAGGAGCAGAAAGTGGGTCTCTTTTTCTCCGTTTATCTGTGTAGCGTTCCCAGGAGAAACAGTGGCTACACCTCCTTATCTTTGTCACCGCCGAGTGCTGCAGTGGATTATGAAGTGGATTATGCAAATGCCTCACAATATATTCATATTAACAAAGGTTGAGGTTCATGCGCCCGTGCCCGGAATTTATGAATACGCAAATAATAAAATAAAAGAAGCAACTGAATTGGCTGGAATGTGTTATCATTTAATGAAATGTACTTGGTTCACACAGTATTGTGCCGTGTTGTGGCTCATTTGTTAATTTGTTGAGTTGGCTGCATCTGTAAAATGTGATATCCAATTTAGCTGCTTTTGTTTCAATTAATTTGGGGTGTTTTAGTGCAGCTCGATAGCTGATATGCCTGTAGGTATTACACATGGATAATTGTGTGGATTTCTCCCTTACGTTTTTACTCTATTGTATCACGGAAGACAGGATTTTCTGTTGCATTGTGGGAGTTTACTTGATATTGATCCAAATCCAGAATCCTCATCGGTTCATTGTTTTTAACATGAGGTCAAGTTTTGGTTTCTGTGCAAAAATCTTGTGAAGCTGAAATATGGATCTGAAGCAAAGGCCATAACCCAGCCTCCACCATGTCAGTAGATGGGACCAACGTACGTTTGGTTTTAATTTGATGTTATAAAAATGGGCTGAATCTCACAATCGGTCCTTGCCACCTAACGATCACTTATTATTCCTGCTGCAAATTATGTCACAGATATCTGGATCTGTACATTTCTATCAAGTACATCATTTATGTTTCGTCCCTTCGATAGCTCAGTTGGTAGAGCGGAGGACTGTAGGTGATGCACGTTGACATCCTTAGGTCGCTGGTTCAACTCCGGCTCGAAGGAGGAGTTTTTAACAACTCACAAAACAGAAACAGCCGTTCACAGTCTGCTGAGTGGCTTCTTTTGCAGGTGGAAACATGTGTCTGACTCACTGGATAACAACAGGCGTTCACACCTTCAGTCAGGATACCTGAACGACCCAAAAATAGACCAGGGAGGTAATGAGCTGAATGTTCGGCATAGTGACTTTCAGTTTCAGAATCTCTCTGTTTCTAACCAGGATATGTACATTTTGAAAAAATAATGGCTCACTCAGCACCTTCCATCCCTTCGATAGCTCAGTTGGTAGAGCGGAGGACTGTAGAATACATATGAGGACATCCTTAGGTCGCTGGTTCGACTCCGGCTCGAAGGAGGGACTCTTTTACAGGTTTAACGACTCACGAGATAGAAACAGCCGTTTCAGAATCTGCTGAGTGGTGACAAGCAGGTGAACTTAGAGCACCGGGTGGCTCATCACCTGCAGGGAGGACAAAAATGAAGGTCGTACAACAACTAATCTGTTCTACATTCAGCATGTGCAAACTGAATTTACAGCTCATCCTCCAGATGGACTGGATCTGGGATTTTGAACAAGCCAGAAAGACTTGATTCAGTGAGTTCCAGGACTGGATGAAATATGTTTGAAAACAATTCAGTTCAATTTCTGGATTTCATCTTGTATTTCACACTGAACAGAATATAATGACGTACATGTAACTGTATAATTATAATCTGAGGTCCTTTCTCTGGTAGTAAGAAGACTAGAGATTCAGGGCGCAGACATCGAGCTGTGAAGAAATACTGAGATTTCAAATATCAAGTCGTCTGTGTTTGGGAAGCAAAGCAGTTCACAGCCACTCTGTCGTCCTCACAGATAGAGGTTACAGGTTAAAGTCACAAGTTCAAACCTGCAGACTGTGTGGGAAGCTGGGTGTGGAGACACTGTCTCGTCTTTCAGCAGCAACTGTTACAGTGTCCTTCAGCAAGGCATTCCACTGGCAGCCGAGCGAAACGGAAAAAATTACGAAGCTGAGTATCTTCACATGACGGCAACAAGAAGTTACAACAACAACAAACAGCACAGAGATGTGGTTGTACACCCTTCGATAGCTCAGTTGGTAGAGCGGAGGACTGTAGGAGAGCATTGCTGACATCCTTAGGTCGCTGGTTCAACTCCGGCTCGAAGGAGGAGGATTTTGAAGCACTGACACTGTGTTGTCACATTGTTCTGATGTTCTCTACATTTGTGAATACATATAACATGTGAAGCTCTTGTGGAGAAAATGACAACAAACATTTCCATGCACACTGGTGCAGCTACATGAAGGGATCGTTTTCAACTTATTTTTTACTTGAGTCTGAGCAAAGGTTCATTATTTTGGCTGCAAGTGGTAAATCTTATTTTTGCAATCCCTTAATCATGATCCCATTCAACTCTGTAGGTGAAGCTGTTACAGAGAACGTGCCGACTTCTCATTCTGTCATTGCTGTGATCAGCCATGTGAAGACGTTTATATTGTTTTTACTAAGTTTCGCATGAACTGTTTTTGTCTGAAGTAAAGTTGCATCCCTTCGATAGCTCAGTTGGTAGAGCGGAGGACTGTAGAAGGCGTATGAAGACATCCTTAGGTCGCTGGTTCAACTCCGGCTCGAAGGAGGAGGCTTTTAAAACTGTGACCTCACATTGTTCTGATGTTCTCTACAATCACAGTTAGTAGCAGGGCCCATCAGTAAGCTGGTAACCTAGAAGACCATTTGTGAATATGGCCTATACATATAAAATGAGAAGCTCTTGCAGAGAAAATGACTGAAGGTTCTGCCTCCACCAAGCATTTCCATACACACTGGTCATGAATTGAATCGTTTGCAACTTTGAACACATCTTTTACTTGAGTCTGAGCAAAGGTTCATTATTTTTGCTGCATGTGATGAATCTTATTTTTGTAATCCCTTAATCGTGATCCCATTCAACTCTGATTTAAAGGAAGGGGCTCTTGTAGGTGAAGCTGTTACTGAGAACGTGCTGACTTCTCATTCTGTCATTGCTGTGATCAGCCATGTGAAGATGCAGCTTAACTTTTTGTTTTTTCTAAGTTTTGCCTGACCGGTTTTTGTCTGAGCACTGGCTACATCCCTTCGATAGCTCAGTTGGTAGAGCGGAGGACTGTAGAATACATATGAAGACATCCTTAGGTCGCTGGTTCAACTCCGGCTCGAAGGAATTTTTTTTGTGAGTGAAGTTTACAGATAAACCAATAAAACAAAGTGATGCACTTCTACTGTGTCCACTTTACCAAGTGTCCCCATAATGTCACAGAATCAGGCTTGTGAGGAACTCGTCATTAGCAACTTTGTGTTTTTCTTGACTTGGATCTTTGTTTTTCTTTGTCTCCATTTTCTTCTGCGAACATTGAATGACTAAGTTTTGCTGTCATGGACGCCTCAGCACGGAGAACCCCCCCCCCCCCCGAGCTTCCGAACGTTCCTTCCCTTGCTCTCTCTGTTTTCTCACAGGTTCACTATCAGTGCCAGTCCCACTGTATCATTTTCCACAGTGGGAATGATTTGCCCACACATTTTCATGACCTCATGCCAGATTACATTACAGCTCCCTGTGTCTCTGTGTGCCGGGGCTGAAAGGATGACCAGCTCAACCAGTATGACTGGGAGCTCTATGTGTTGCAGGGCAGTGTAATGAGTCTTCGGGCGGCGCCGGCAGCGGCAGCAGCCCAAACGAATCTCACGACTAATTAGTGTTGACAGCATTTTAGGCACAATTAATGACAGTTGCGTCTCTTCTTCCTCTCTCACCCAATTGTAGGTGATAATTATTGTTTGGGACCTAATTTACACTAATAATTAACAGATGTATGCTAACAAATAGGCTTACTTTATTCTTTGCAAATCCCTGCACCATTGTATTGTTAATTGGGCCGAATGTAAGCAGATACTACATGCCCCCCCCCACCCTCCTCGCAGCTCCTCTCTGAATACAGTCCTAAGCCTCTGAATAAACAGCCTCGACCTCAGGAGGTGTGTTTCTGCTAAAGCCCAGATTGAGTTTTGCATCGTTAGCTCAGTTAAGCAAAGTGAAAAAAGACCATTAACTGTTTGTTTATTACAGCAGACAATTAGAATAGATACAGATCGTTTAAATGTTAAAGGATGTTAAGTTAATGAACGTATATTGAGTTGCTCTGCACCAAATCTCTCATCTGTTTCCTCGTGTTGTGATGATAAAGCTAAACAACACTCGTCTATAATGATCCTCGTTGTTTCAAAGCGGCTGTTCCGAAGTGTTTCACAAATACGACACAAATAAAAAAACAACAAAACAAAACTTTAAAGACAATTAGTTATGATCAAGGACAACTAATGATATAATTCAACATCATTTAAAAGTAATGCAAAAGAAAATGATACAAGAAACATGAGTATTAAGTAAAAGTATGTTTTGAGGTATGACTGCCTGGATAAAACATACTAACTCTTCTTTCCAGATAGTTTTGTTCTTTACCAAGTTTTGTTACAGCAAGATTATAAAATGTTTTGAGATTATTTATTTCGTGCACTGTTTTTTTTTTTTTTTTTTTTACATCTGCAGCACCAACATTCAGAGCCTGCAACCTGAGCAAATCCCTTAAAACCCCCTCTTAGTATTCCTGACAATCCACAACAATGTGCCATGTGAGTCTGTGGCACATTTCCACCGCGTAGATTCCCAAGTCACAATAAAGGCATGAATCAAGCTTGTGACGGCTATTTGTATGGAGTTTCCCACCCTACCACAGAAAGGGGGCTTAGCAGAGAGGCAGCGTGTTGTAATTGTCTCTGGGCCGGGGCCACCCGTTCCCCCTCGCTGTCCCACTGTCAGTCAAACAATACAATGCTGCCTCCTACTTCGTCCCCAACCCCCAACCTATTTACCAGGCCGGCCCCTCCCTGCTTTCACCACCCACTCTGGACACAAGGAGTGGTGACATGGTGTTTTTTTAAGCGGTGAATGTGGACTATTAGTCAACAGCCGGGCCACGATTTATTCACAGGCGAAGTCAAGTCAAGTCAAGACACGGTGGCTTTGCATAAGCACGAGGGCGAAGGACATGAATATAGAACAACATCACGAGCGTGTGGTTTTCAGTTTTAACAAAGGTGTTCATTTTGTTTCACACACAAGCAGCACAAGAGTCAAACGTCTCCACATATAAACGTAGCATTGTATGTTTATTCTACCACAGTATATATATATATACTGCTAATATTTAATTTCAGTGTATAAAGTATGTTTCCATCCCTTCGATAGCTCAGTTGGTAGAGCGGAGGACTGTAGAATACATATGAGGACATCCTTAGGTCGCTGGTTCAATTCCGGCTCGAAGGAGGAGACTTTTGCGGCAGAAGATTCCATCCACACCCCAGCATTCCCGTTGAAGCAGTCAGAGGGAGAGCAGAGTGAAAATCACTGTTTCATCCTCAATGTGAACAAATACATCTTCAGAGGTTGTAGCTGTTGCAGAGATGAGAAATGAAGCGTGAAGCCGATGCATGATGGGAAACAGCCACCACAGAATTCATCTCACAAGAGTCGGTGAAGCATTTAAATGACCTTACTGTCATTCACTGTTTCCATTTAATAATTTCTTGTAAATACTAAATGTGTATAACTGTAAAACCCATTACCCGACGGAGGTTGTTTATTTTTGTGCATTACGTTTTTTCTAACAGGATAGCAACTGTCACAGTCCGATCGAGCTGCAGCTGTGGGCTGGAATCAGTCAATATGAAATCAGTATTCAGACACAGCAACAGAAAGGGTTAGTAGAACCACAACATGGCCTTGTGGGTCCCCGGGGGGCCCTTCTCTGAGTTTTTGGCCATGGATCCGTCCAATCAGAAGTGAGCCTGACTTTGCAGACTGATGTCTCTGTGCCTGAGCCCGCGTGAACAGCGCCTGCGGCCATGCTGACCGGTAGACAGGCAGGAGTCAATATGGCTCCAGGCTAAAGCATCTGGGAAGACAGCAACTGCTGCTAAGTAGTCATGGCTACATTTTGAATGAGGAATTACATTCATGCTCTTTTTTTTTCCAGAGCATAATAATGAGTGACACAACTTTAAATCTCCAGATCATTCATGGGACGTGCAGCAGAAGAGTCCAAGTGCACGGTCCAAGCTCCAGTGTATAAATCATCACGGATGACAGATAAATGCCACAACAGGAAACAGGAGCTGAGGTCGAAAGATTTGCATGAAGCCAACATCGATTTTGTGTGACTGCAGGAAATAACTGTCCTGACAGTGACCTGGCGCGCAGCACAACCGCACGGAGAAGTGTCCGTTTGGCGAATATTCTGACTGACAAAGCAGAAACGGTTGTTTTAATGTTGTTGCTTAAGAGCGAGCACCTGTTGTAGAGGAGGGAGGTGGATGTGGGGAGCGTGTGTGTGTGTGTGTGTGTGTCTGTGGGAGTTTGTGTTGTAACTGAGGCCATTGTGTTCTCATCATAAAACCAACCTCCACCTGAACAGAGCCGACATCCTTTGGTCGCTGGGGGAAATGTTCATCTTACGGTACAATAGGAAAAATAAAGAAAGAGGAGGAGGATGGTATGAGATAAAAATCTGTGTCACCAGGACACCTTAAGAGGAAGAACTAACCGGAACAACATATTAATCAATGTCTGAAAAAGTAAATGATCCAGTCCAACTGTCAAAATTGGAAATAAATGTGAATGTGGGGGTCAGACATGGAGACGATGAGGCCGCTCCTCCCTCAATAGATTGGTGTGGTGGAATGCTAACGACGGTGAATCACAGGTCTCCGGTCAATGTGCTGGAGGGAGTAAGGAAGTGAGGAGACCACCCAGATCTCCTCCCCTGTCTCCCTCTGAAACACTTAGCAGTGTAATTATATGGGAGTGACTTGAGAAAAAAACACTCTCTGTGCAAATATGGATTAAGGCCCAGACAGATGCTTGTGTCTGCGTGCCGCTGAGCAAGCATTACCAACACAACACATCCTACTCGCCTGAAACACAGGAGGTTATATAAAAATGCAGAGGGGTAGTTTGAGTGACAGATCTGGATTCTTGAAACGAGGTCAATGGTCATTCTTCATTACCTTCGCCAAGGAGGTGATGTTTCCTCCTCCTGTCCACTGGTTCGTTGATTTGTCAGCAGGATTCAGCAAAAACTACAGTTCAGATTTCCTTAAAATTCATGGAGGGACGTGACATGAGCTAAGAAAGAACTCATTTAATTTTAGGGCAGGAATGAGATGGGACATATTTTTTCTGGGGATATTTTGACTTAATTTAGTGACTTGATCAACGCCCACTCCAAGGAGGCGTGTTTTACATGTGCACCTGAAAGAATGATGTGTGGGGAATAAAGTTTGTCTTATTATCAGCAGCGTTACACAAAATTAACTAATT